>NW_020664418.1:52530559-52623769 GCF_002925995.2 Terrapene triunguis | reverse complement strand
GGGCCGAGTTCTCCCTTCCCCTCCGGGCGCATGGAGAGCCCCCGGGGGAAGGCCGCGCTCCTTCTCCATCCCCTGAGCCCTCAGTGGAGTCAGGACTCAGCTCCCTGCGGGGGGTGGGGGGGGGGAGGGAGTGGCCCCTACCTCTCGCACCGCTCTGGATGTGCCTGTCATTAAACTCCATAATACATTGATTATTGCGTATAAAATGTGAGGCCTACCCCAGAGGCTTATTAACTTGTTACCCTACTAGAAAATAGTCCTTCACTTTGCTAATGTGCAATAAACAAACATATCACATTGTGTCTCCAGCAAGATCTGCCCAATGAGAAAGACAAAGCCCACTTCAGCACTTCCCTGAGCATCTGACCTCTCATTTGAAGTCAGTGGGTGGTGCTTGTACCAGGGCTGAATTAGGTCTTAAGCCTCCAAAATGAAAGGATAGAGAAACACTTATGGCTAAACTAATTTTTCAAAGCAAAATCTATTAACTAAACTGCCTCAGGATGGGACAATATTGCTATGAAAAAATAGACTTCAGAAAGGACAAAACTGCTTTCTCTCCACAAGACTTTCAAATTATCCATGGAAAAAGCTTTCCCAACTTTACTTACTCAGTAACTCATTATTGTACTATAGAACTACTTTCTGTAAGAAGCAATAGCTCCCACTCTGAAATTTATGCCACTATGTTTTTATTCTTTCCAGGCTAGGTTCACACTAAAAATAGCATTGTGAAACCCTAGTTGTATGTTAGACTTGTACATTCAGAATAATGAAATTTCAGTAAACAATTAAAACACTTTTAGATAGTAATCTTAAAAATGTGTTCCTTCCTGCTATGGTTTAAATACCTCACTGCTCCGTTTAAGGAACAGAGTCTCCTGTGGCACCTTTAAGACTAACAGATGTATTGTAGCATAAGCTTTCGTGGGTGAATGCCCACTTCGTCGGCATTCGTCTACATGCATCCGACGAAGTGGGCATTCACCCACGAAAGCTTAAGCTCCAATACATCTGTTAGTCTTAAAGGTGCCACAGGACTCTGTTGCTTTTTACAGATCCAGACTAACACGGCTACCCCTCTGATACCTGCTCCGTTTAAATAACTTATTTGGAAGTGTCTAGAATGCGGAGGTAGAAAGAGCAAAGATGTGAAACCACAGGATGAGTGTGTTGGAGATATGAGGTGAGGGGACGTGTAGCTCTCTGTCTTATGCAGTGGGTGACTCTTCCATAACCAGTTGAACTGTGAAGTCTGTAAGGTCCCTCTGAGGCACACTTGCTCTTCCCCTCAGTCAAGGTCACTCAGCATGCTTCTCTCTGCATTTGTGCATCAACCTAGCCAGCTCCTGAAGGCTGACTGTCTCCATGGAGCAGCTCAGTCTCGTTTAATGGAATGGATTAAAAGACTTGCAAGCATAAATTTGGATAGAGCTGCAGAAATCTAATTAGAGGCCCTCTGTGCTCATTGAAGCCTTCACTGCAATGGAACAAACGACCAGGGTGTAGAAATGAGAATGTCAGAACAAAGGGAATGACAAAGGATATTAGAGGGGTAGGATTACTTTGCCTTGATAAAGTGTATTAACTTGCATCTTCATTCTAAACACCAGGGTCCCATTTCAGCCTTTGAGGTCCTAAAAAAAATTACTGGAGAAAGCTGACAGACAGTCTTGGAGGCTGCAGTCCTTTAGCCACACAATAGATACAGCCCAGAAAATGTGGTACAAACTTTCCTCCATATTTTCCCTTACCAGTGTATCTCAGTCTTGAACTGGATTAACTACCTACAGTGCTAAGAGAAGATTTCGGTCTTCATGGTCCATGCGGTCTTAATGTCAATAGACAGGTCATCAAGATACTCCTTTTCAACTAATTCATATGTGTAAAAGCCAGAAAAGACCATTGTGTCTCTAATCTGATTATTTACGTAACATGGATTATAGAATTTCACCCAGTGATTTCTGCATTGAGCTAGAGCAGATCTTTTTAGAAGTCCGTGATGAAGAATCCGCCACGTCCCTTGGTAATCTGTTTCAGTGATGAATTACCCTTTCGTTAAAAAATTGCATTTCTTTTCCATTTTGAACGTTGACTTCGGCTTCTAGCCACTGGATCATGTAACGCCTTGGTCCACTAGTTTAAAGAGCCCTCTAATATTAGTTGCCTTCTCCCTGTGTAGGTAACTATAGACTGATAGAGTTGTCTCTTAAATATCTCTTTGATAAGCTACATATATCAAGTTTCTCTCTAGCCTTTAATAGTAAACCAGGGTTTCTAGACCACATCCTTTTTTAAAGTGGATACCATAACAGGACACTCTACTGCAGTAGTGGGCTCACCCATGCCATGTATAGAGGCAATATTACCTCCTACTTCTGTACCTCATTCCTGTGTTAATACATCCCAGTATTGTTAGCCCTTTTTGCAACAGCATTGCATAGGGAGGTCGTGTGCAGTTGGCTATCTACAATGACCCTCCACATGTTTTTCAGAGACACTGCTTTCCAGAATACAATCTCACATCTTTCCCACTTTAGCCAAATTAATTGGGAGGGGGAGAGAGGGAAGAGGAGACTGTTTCTCCCCCATCGTACATATGCATGCCAAGTAGCCTTTTCTAGCAGGGAAGAGAGAAGAGCAAATGACTCATGAATCCACTACTGGCTTTACAATGCAAACCTAAATTTATCTGATAGGTGCTTAAATATTACCATGATGATTGTATAGAAAACCCTTAAATAGATAGAGGCAGGAGGCTATGTATGATGGCATTATATGGATACTTACGTATTCAAAACTGGACTCAAATCTCTTATTCTGGTTAAAAAAAGAAGCATTAAAATAGATAACAATTTCTTGTTACTAACAGACTGTCTGGATTTGTAAAATAAGGATAATGCTCACTTATCCCACAGGGATGGCAAGGCTGTGTTACAGTTTGCAAAGTAGTTTGAGATTCACTTGTGAACAGTTCATGTCAGCACAAAGTAACAGTGAAATGTACAAATGGCCACTGTATTATGCAATCTTCTGTCTCAAGAGTTCCTTACTTGTATATCCAAATGGACTGAATACAATTCTGCTCCATCTTTGCCAGCTGACCCACCTCCAGATTAACTGCTGATTTTATTGGTACTTTCAGTGGTGGTTTAAGATGGACTTCACTATTTTTGTTATTTGGATTGGTGATCTAGTGGTGAACACCTCTATCCACTGTCACTTAGGCCTAGCTCCTCAAAGATATTTAGGAGCTGAAGGTTGAAATCAATGGGAGCTATGTGCCTAAATATCTCAGGGATCTGGGCCTTAGTTCCCAGTCCACTCATCAATGTACTGGGGCTAATTCAAAACTTACTGTTTGATTTTAGGATCATCACCCTTCCCAGCAGAACCAATGTGGGTTACATGGGATTTACTTGCGGGCCTTCTGTACAGGGCTCGATTCAGTGCTGCAGCCCTACCGACAGGCGTTGCTTGACCTGGAGCAGGAGGTAAGGGAGAGAAAACTGGAAGAAGCTGTGCTCTATTCAATGTTATGAGCTGAAATACTGTGCAGTGGGAACTTGTCTCTTCAGTAACAAATAAGCTAACAAGAAGCAGCCAAAGATGGGATGGAATCTTTCATTTCCAGTGCGGGGGTGTCTTTCAAATTGCTGCTGTGAGGTTCCACTGTAACCCACTGGTCAGTATGTTAAATGTCCCCCTCTATGGCTGATCCACTATGTCAGATCCACAGAAAATGCAAGTGTTTGAGTCCTCAGATTCAGATCCTTATTCTCTAGGTCAAGCTGTAGAGAGTCATGCTTATAGCTCTGAAGGTCCTCGGTTAAATCTGTGTTGTGTCAGCCAAGTTGGTAGGCATCACACCATCTCTTGGGTAGATTCATTTTGAGTCAATGCCCAGTGATTGCATGGGCTGCTCACTCTCATCATAAGTAACAGCCTGAAGGGGGATATGATTCAAAAGTTTTTGTGAAAAAATCTATGAGAGTTAAAGTTATCAGGACTTCTAAGGGTACAGTTTTGCTATTTACCTTTTTCCACCCAGGTTTAGTGCTACCGATTAGAGGCTTATTTTGGTTTGTACTAACTTTTCTGTTGTGGTTGCAGTTCCTGGCTGACCCTCACCTCTCCATCTCCCACATTAACTACTCCCTGGATCAGGTATGTTGCATTTGTTGCCATCTTACTACTGGTATATACAGCATGTGCAATGTTGCAGAGCTACCATTGTTACTAAAACTTCAATTTCTGATGTTTGTACACTTAAATTCCGAGCCTTAAAATTGTATTAATGTCATCTTTAGCTTTTAATATGGTGTAGTTATACTTGTAAGAAATAGATTTTCCTTTCCAATGTCCACCTTCATGCAAAATTGAAATAGCTGGTAGCATGTATCACACTTCAGAAATGTTAGGAAAGCTACAGTCTGCACTTGACTTTAAGCAGCTCTAGCTTTCAGATTACAAACCAATTTGTTTTCTTTAATGACCTTTTCACCACAGAGTGCAGCTGTTGGGGTCATGTGCCTACCTATGTGGCCATGGAACCTTTTTGACTAGATGTCAGCTGGGGAGGCACGCATCATTGCCTTGTCAGGGATATAATAGCTCCCCCTTTAACCATCCAACAGTTTCTCTCTGCCTTCAAAAGTCCCATTTAGAGTTTAGCTGCATCATAGAGGGAAGCCAGTGCAGCTCTTCCTATCCTCAAATTAGAGTCTCCTAAATTTATCATCTTGAGACTTCAGTACCCACTTAGACAGCACTTCTAGCACACTGGCACAACTCATGTCATCCATGACAACCTTACTAAGTGATCAGAGAATCTCGGGATAAGCGTCACCTCCACTGTTCAGTCTAGTTGTTGACGTTAAGGTAGAGTAACATCACCAGTATCCTGGTATAATCATCATCTCATCTCTGCAGAAGCAATGGTCTCTCTTCCAGGGACATCCAGAACAGTAAGTGGGGCCAGTGAGGTGATAGAGTGGTAAACCACCACAACCAGCTGCTGTCCATACTAGCCCCTAAATGCCCCATCCCTACATATCGCTACTTAGAAGCCTATTTTTACATGTTGGTCCTTGCTTTGCAGTTCCAACTCCTCTTCCCCTCGGTGATGGTTGTGGTGGAGCAGATCAAGACCCAGAAGGTATGGTAAATGGGAGCTGGTTTCTCTGTAGCAGAATCTGTTGTTCCCATCCATTCCCTTTAGTTAAAATTGCATGATGGTGTAAATGACACTAGATGTTTGACAGAGCTTGTAGGAGATAGGTAGATGGGGCTTCTCAGGAAACATTTGCTTTCCTTTTCAGAGTTTATATCTTTCTCCTGAAGACTGTATGGTTCAGGCCAGGGAAGATTTTTGAGGATCAGCAAGAACGAGGCACTGGGGTGGTCAGAACCATCCATATGTGCTCCCTGTGTATGGGGCAGATTATCTATTTACTGGCTATGGATTGGTTTTTCACTATGTCAGTGAGGCACCTTGGACATTGCTCATTTGGTGTCACTTACATAAATAGATGGAGAGACTAAGGCAGAAAAATTGTATGGTGAAGGTAGCTCAGCAACATGAAGCTCGTGCACTGATATCAAATTCCCTTATTTTCCCCTTTGTAATTTACAGAAGATGGGGGCGGAGGATGGGGGGGTGAGCTGGCAAGGCTGTAATTGGAGCTGGTGGGAACGGAAGGTTGTGCATTTCTGTGGTTGGGGAAAGATTCTGAGACAGGTTTGAATGGAGAAACAGAGGGAAAGGTTTGGAGCAAGGATGGAAGCAGATGAGTTTGGGGAGTGGGACTGCAGAGAGCCTTTGTCTTTGATCACATTTAATTCACAGTAGAAAAGTATGGAGCACATTTGCCACCTTTATTGTGTGTTGGTGACTGGGATTTCTTTTTCTTGAGTCTTATAAATCCCAAAGACAAGGCAGAAGAAGCAGGATTTCTGACTTCACAATCCATGAAATGTCCTCTAGCCAGTAACAGGAGTTATGGGAGAACTTGTGTGTTGAAGTCCACAAGTCTGCTGGGCCCTTATGTGGGGTGTGGGAGGAAGGTATATAAGAACATGAGAATGGCCATCCTGGGCCAGACCAAAGGTCCATCTAGCCCAGTATCCTGTCTTTCGACAGTGACCAATGCCAGGTGTCCCAGAGGCAATGAACAGAACAGGGAATCATCAAGTGATCCATACCCTGTTGCCCATTCCCAGCTCCTGGCAAACAGAGGCTAGGGACATCATCCCTGCCCATCCTGGCTAATAGCCATTGATCGACCTATCCTCCATGAAATTATCTAGTTCTTTTTTGAACCCTGTTATAGTCTTGGCCTTCACAACATCCTCTGGCAAGGAGTTCCACAGGTTGATTGTGCAAAGCGTGAAAAAATACTTCCTTTTGTTTCTTTTAAACCTGCTGCCTATTAATTTCATTTGGTGACCCCTAGTTCTTGTGTTATGAGAAGGAGTAAATAACACTTCCTTATTTACTTTCTCCACACCAGTCATGATTTTATAGACCTCTCTCATATCCCCCCCGAGTCATCTCTTTTCCAAGCCAAAAAGTCCCAATCTTATTACTCTCTCCTCATATGGGAGCTGTTCCATTCCCCTAATTATTTTTTTGTCCTTTTCTGAACCTTTTCCAATTCCAATATATCTTTTTTTGAGATGGGGCAACCACATCTGCACGCAGTATTCAAGATGTGGGTGTACCATGGATTTATATAGAGACAATATGATATTTTCTGTCGTCTTATCTATCCCTTTCTTAATGATTCCCAGTATTGTTTGCTTTTTTGACTGCTGCTGCACATTGAGTGGATGTTTTCAGAGAACTATCCACAATGACTCAAAGATCTCTTGAGTGGTAACAGCTAATTTAGACCCCCTCATTTTACATGTATAGTTGGGATTGTTTTCCAATGTGCATTACTTTCAATTTATCAACATTGAATTTCATCTGCCATTTTGTTGCTCAGTCACCCAGTTTTGAGAGATTCTTTTGTGTAACTTTTTGCAGTCTGCCTGGGACTTAACTATCTTGAGTAGTTTTGTATCATCTGCAAATTTTGCTACCTCACTGTTTACCTCTTTTTCCAGATAATTTATGAAGATGTTGAATAGGACTGGGCCCAGTACAGATCTCTGGGGGACACCACTATTTACCACTCTCCATTTTGAAAACTTGACCATTTATTCCTCTTCTTTGTTTCCTATCTTTTAACCAATTACCAATCCATGAGAGGACCTTCCCTTTTATCCCATGACAGCTTACTTTGCTTAAGAGCCTTTGGTGAGGGACCTTGTCAACGGCTTTCTGAAAATCTAAATACACTATATCCATTGGATCCCCTTTGTCCACATGCTTGTTGACCCCCTCAAAGAATTCTAGTAGATTGGTGAGGCATGATTTTCCTTTACAAAAACCATGTTGACTCTTCCCCAACAAATTATGTTCATCTATGTGTCTGACAATTTTGTTCTTTACTATAGTTTCAACCAGTTTGCCTGGTACTGAAGTCAGACTCACCGCCTATAATTGCCGGAGTTACCGCTGGAGCCCTTTTAAAAAATTGGCGTCATATTAGCTATCCTCCAGTCATTTGCTACAGAAGCTGATTTAAATGATAGGTTACAGCAATGGTTCTCAAACTTTTGTACTGGTGACCCCTTTCACATAGCAAGCCTCTGTGTGACACCCTCCCCCTTTTAACTTAAGAACACTTCTTTACATATTTAACCCCATTATAAATGCTGGAGGCAAAGTGAGGTTTGGGGTGGAGGCTGACAGCTTGTGACCCACCATGTAATAACCTTGTGACCCCCTGAGGGGTCCCGACCCCCAGTTTGAGAACCCCTGGGTTACAGACTACAGTTAGTAGTCCTGCAATTTCACATTTGAGTTCCTTCAGAACTTTTGGGTGAATACCATCTGGTCCTGGTGACTTATTACTGTTTAGTTTATCAATTTGTTACAAAACCTCCTCTGACACCTCAGTCTGGGACAGTTCCTCAGATTTGTCATCTAAAAAGAATGGCGCAGGTTTGGGAATCACCCTCATCCTCAACTGTGATGACCAATGCAAAGAATTCATTTAGTTTCTCCGCAATGGGCTTATCGTACTTGAGTGCTCCTTTAGCATCTCGATCATCCAGTGGCCCTACTGTTTGTTTAGCAGGCTTCCTGCTTCTGATGTAGTTAAACAAAATTTGCTATTACTTTTTGAGTCTTTGGCTAGCTATTCTTCAAATTCTTTTTTGGCCTTCCTAATTATATATTTACACTTCATTTGCCAGAATTTATGCTCCTTTCTATTTTCCTCACTAAGATTTAACTTCCACTTTTTAAAGGATGCCTTTTTGCCTCTCACTGCTTCTCTTACTTTGTTGTTTAGCCACAGTGGCTCTTCTTTGGTTCTCTTCCTATGTTGTTTAATTTGGGGTATACATTTAAGTTGAGCCTCTATTATGGTGTCTTTAAAAAGTTTCCATGCAGATTGCAGGGATTTTACTTTTGGTGCTGTACCTTTTAATTTCTGTTTAGTTAACCGCCTCATTTTTATGTAGTTTCCCTTTCTGAAATTAAATGCTACAGTGTTGAGTCGCCATGGTGTTTTCCCTGCTACAGGGATGTTAAATGTAATTATATTATGGTCCCTATTACCAAGCGGTTCAGCTATATTCACCTCTTGGACCTGATCCTGTGCTCCGCTTAGGACTAAATCAAGAATTGCCTCTCCTCTGGTGGGTTCCAGGACTAGCTGCTCCAAGAAGCAGTCATTTAAGGTGTCAAGAAACTTTGTTTCTGCATCCCGTCCTGAGGTGACCTGTACCCAGTCAATATGGGGATAGTTGAAATCCCCCATTATTAGAGTTTTTTATTTTAATAGCCTCTTTCATCTCCCTGAGCATTTCACAGTCACTAACACCATCCTGGTCAGTTGGTCGGTAATATATCCCTACTGCTATATCCTTATTATTCAAGCATGGAATTACTATCCATATTTCCCCTTCCTTCCAGTTCTCACTGGGACCCATTTCCCTTGCACCGTGCACCATTTCCCATATCATTGCAAAGCCTTCTTTGTACATTCAGCTGTAAATGTAGCATTTGAACATCTGAAACTTCGGTATAGAATCAAGTGAAGATTTCTCACTGCAAATCCAGTTTGACCACTTTGTTTCTTCTGCAGATTCATGGCTGTCAACTCCTGGAGACTGTCCATAAACACAGCTGTGGGGGGCTGCCCCCTGTGCGTAGTGCACTGGAAAAGTAAGGAGATTCACTAATACTACTGCTTGGCTATTATGCTCTTGTAACAGCTGGAGTTAGTGCCAAAATATCTTCTCTCTCTAGCTATAGCAAATAGAGATATGTCTAACAAGAGCCCTGTGCAGTCTGAAAGGCAGGAGTGGAATGCTGGGCTGACCGCCCTGAAGGCTCAAATCCTCTGTTTATGTACAGGATAAGTACAACATAGACAGCTGCAGTACAAGCTTCCTTCACACACTGAACTGCCAGTTATTTAGGGTGACCAGATGTCCCAATTTTATAGGGATAGTCCTGATTTTTGGGTCTTTCTTATATAGACTCCTATTACCCCCCCCCACCCCCATCCCGATTTTTCACATTTGGTGTTTGGTCACCCTACACATTGTGAAAAGGCATGGCCGCACATAGAGAAGGAAGGCCAGGATAAGAGAAGAATGGAAGACATGTTGTGATCAGCGCAATCTCACTGCTGAGCTTGAGGCATTTCCTACGGAAGATGGGAGTTTACTCTCCCTGGCCTCTCTGCTGAGACTGCCAACGAGGGACCAGTTGTGACTGGCTTAGGGATGGCTTTGTAAGTTTTTCTGTCTCCCACCCCCGCACTTTTCCCCTTACCTAATGCAATTTGTATGGAAGTTGCAAAGGAAGAAGTTCCATTGTGTCAGTTGACGCCCTGGATCATAGATTGGAGATTCAGACGTAGGGTGATTTGATTGGTTGAATATTACTAGAAATGGGCTCCCTTGGAGGAGGAAATTAGAGCACTGACTTTCAAGGTGCAGATCGTGGAGCTGCTAAGATGGCAGCTAAGTGAGTAGGAGCAGTGATAAACTAACATATTGGATACTGTAGTTTGATCCTACTTCCTGTGAGGGAGGTAAACAAACAGTACTTTAATGGCACACTCAAGGCCATTCACCTTCCTCCATGAGCAAATTTCACTTGTTAGCACTTCAGCTCTCACCATGCGTATTTCGTTCTGATTGTTATATACACTGCCCTCTTTCACTTTCCATTATGCTTGGTCCCCAGGATCCTGGCTGTATGTCATGGAGTCATGTATAAACAGCTCTCTGCCTGGATGCTGCATGGACTGCTCCTGGACCAACATGAAGAGTTCTTTGTTAAACAGGGCCCATCTTCTGGGAATGTCCCTGCCCAGCCTGAAGAAGAGGATGATGACCTGGGAATTGGGGGACTAACAGGAAAACAGCTGCGAGAGCTGCAGGACCTGGTGAGATTGCAGGTCAAAGCATGGCATTCTCAGAGCATTAGAGAATGTAGTCAGAAATCTGTCTTTTTCTGCTTCAATGAAAGAGCCATGACTTAACGGGCATTAATGAGCCATGGTAGGATGACAAATCAATGAGATACTGTAATATGCAGCTACAAACTAGGCAAAAAGGACTGGTGAGGTCATAGAGGTGGGGGATATGGAATGTTTTAAGCATTGTGCCACACGTGTCAAACAAGAAAAGAAGCAGGAAAGTAAGAAAAGGAGAAAAGTTTAGCATGGATAAATGACTAAGTCCATGAGGTTCAGACTAAGCAGATATCCTTCAGAAAAGGGAGATTCAATTCTAGTGAAGCCATTAGAAAGGATCAAATTACAGCAAGTAAAGTGAGGAGGTGGGTGAGGTAATATCTTTTATTGGACCAACTTCAAGCTATACAGAGTTCTTCAGGTCTGGGAAAGGTACTTAGCTGTGACACTTTAGCACCTTTCTTAGACCTGAAGAAGGGCTCTGTATAAGCTCAAAAGCTTGTCTCACCAACAGAAGTTGGTCCAGTAAAAGTTATAACTTCACCCACCTTGTGTCCCCAATATCCTGGGACCAACACTGCATCACCTTGATCGATTGGTCCGTCAGCCCTCATATAGATTGCGCTGATCACAACACATCTTCCATTCTTCTCTTATCCTGGTCTTCCTTCTCTGTGTGCGGCCATGCCTTTTCATAATAAAATCTTCCCATCTCTTTGAGGTCGTCCGAGTGGCTGTTTCAGTTCCCGTGGGTGCCACTCGGCGACAGCTGCAGTCCATCAGTTGCCAGTGAGCCTCGCTATATGCCCGGCCCATCACATTTTACTGTACCTGCTTTCAACAACAACATCCTGCACTCCAGTCTGCTGTCTGATCACTTCATTGGGGACTTGGTCGCAGGTTGAAATCCCCAAAATTCTTTCCATCACCCTCCCATGATAGACAGTTGTGGCTCCTCTATCTTTGTCAGTACCCAGGTTTCGTTGCTGTACAACATTGCCAGCAGTACTGTTGAGTTGAAGAGGTCAGAACATGTTGCCTTATTGATTTTTCCTTGGAGGACATCCTTGATAGAATTGAATGTGTGCCAACCAGTTTTCTTTCTTCGCGAGAGTTTGCCTTCCTGATTATGGCGCATGTTAATTTCTTGACCCACATAAACATATAGCTCATCTTCTATTTGTTCTCCCTTGACTATTATTTGGGCTTTTGGCAAGGGATCAGACTGCATACATTTCATTTTAGAGCGGTCCTTTTGTGTTGAGTTCTTGCAGCATTTTCTGTAGTTTGATGGTGTTTTCAGCAATTAACACGATATTGTCCGCGAATCTGAGGTGGTTTAACTGCTCTCCATTGATGCTAATTTCCAATTCATCTGCCTCATTACCATTTTGAGGCAGGCTGTGACGAATTTCGGTGAAATCGTGTCTCCTTGCTTCACACCTCTTTTGACTGGGATGTGAACAGGAGTGTTGAACAGCATTATATCCATGGTGCAGTAAGAGTTTGCTTCCTTTAGTAGTTTGAGTCGATGCCCTGCTCTGAAAGAGCTTTCAGCACTGCATTGATCTCTATGCTGTTGAACGCTTTTTCATAATTGTTGAAGGCAATGCATAAAGGGAATTTATATTCCCTTGAGCACTCCAATAGCTGGTTTATAGTGAAGATATGGTCTGTTGTGCTAAAATTCCTTTGAAAACCTGCCTGCTCTGTTGGCTGCTGTTCGTCCAGATTCTGTGAGAGTTGGTTTGTTGTTATTTTGGTGAACAGCTTGTAGACATGTGAGAGCAGACATATTAGAATCATAGAAAATTAGGGTTGGAAGAAACCTCAGGAGGTATCTAGTCCAACCCCCTGCTCAAAGCAGGACCAACGCCAACTAAATCATCCCAGCCAGGGCTTTGTCAAGCCGGGCCTTAAAAACCTCTAAGAAAGGAGATTCCACCACGTCCCTAGGTAACCCATTCCAGTGCTTCACGACCCTTCTAGTGAAATAGTGTTTCCTATTATCCAACCTAGATCTCCCCCACTGCAACTTGAGACCGTTGCTCCTTGTTCTGTTATCTGCCATCACTGAGAACAGCCTAGCTCCATCCTCTTTGGAACCCCCCTTCAAGTAGTTGAAGGCTGCTAACAAATCCGCCCTCACTCTTCTCTTCTGCAGACTAAACAATCCCAGTTCCCTCAGCCTCGCCTCATAAGTCATGTGCTCCAGCCCCCTGATCACTTTTGTTGCTCCCCGCTGGACTGTCTCCAATTTATCCACATCCTTTCTGTAGTGGGGGGCCCCAAACTGGACGTAATACTCCAGATGTGGCCTCACCAGTGCCGAATAGAGGGGAATAATCACTTCCCTCGATCTGCTGGCAATGCTCCTACTAATGCAGCCCAATATGCCGTTAGCCTTCTTGGTAACAAAGGCACACTGCTGACTCATATCCAGCTTCTCATCCACTGTAATCCCCAGGTCCTTTTCTGCAGAACTGCTGCTTAGCCAGTCGGTCCCCAGCCTGTAGCGGTGCATGAGATTCTTCCGTCCTAGGTGCAGGACTCTGCACTTGTCCTTGTTGAATCTCATCAGATTTCTTTTGGCCCAATCCTCCAATTTGTTTAGGTCACTCTGGACCCACCCTCCAGCGTATCTACCTCTCCCCCCAGCTTAGTGTCATCTGCGAACTTGCTGAGGGTGCAATCCACCCCATCATCCAGATCATTAATAAAGATATTGAACAAAACTGGCCCCAGGACCAATCCCAGGGGCACTCGGCTTGATACCAGCTGCCCACTAGACATCGAGTTGTTGATCACTACCCATTGAGCCTGACAATCTAGCCAGCATTCTATCCACCTTATAGTCCATTCATCCAATCCATACTTTAACTTGCTGTCAAGAATACTGTTGGAGACCATATCAAAAGCTTTGCTAAAGTCAAGATATATCACGTTCAATGCTTTTCCTGTATCCACAGAGCCAGTTCTCATCATAGAAGGCAATCAGGTTGGTCAGGCATGACTTGCCCTTGGTGAATCCATGTTGACTGTTCCTGATCACCTTCCTCTCCTCCAAGTGCTTCAAAATGGTTTCCTTGAGGACCTGCTCCATGATTTTTCCGGGGACTGAGGTGAGGCTGACCGGTCTGTAGTTCCCCAGGTTCTCCTTCTTCCCTTTTCTAAAGATGGACGCTATATTTGCCTTTTTCCAATCGTCCGGGACCTCCCCCGATCACCATGAGTTTTCAAAGATAATGGCCAATGGCTCTGCAATCACATCAGCCAATTCCCTCAGCACCCTCGGATGCATATTGGACGATAGTTCTTCAGATCTTCGTGATCACCTTTCTTGTACAGCAAAATGATGTTGGACTTTTTCTAGCAAGAGGGTATTTTTGCATTTCCAAGCAAGGCTAAACCTTTGAGCAAGGGTTTACCAGAGGTCTTGGCCTCTAGCTCTTATTTTGGTTCTAAGTCGGTCTTTTCCTGAAGCTTTTCCTTCCTTCATTTGATAAACTGTATGCCAAACTTTGCTGATGAGGACTGGGAGTACGCGCTCATTGGTCTCTTGAAGTGTTGGTAGCGTGACATTTATTTGAGATGCGAACAGTTCGGTGTAGAAATCTTTGCAGACCGTTTCCATCCCTGTTCTGTCAATTACTGCTTTTCTGTCCTTGTTCTTCAGCACCATTATTGTCAACCTGTTCAGCATCAGTTCCCATTTGCATTTTTTGAGGCTTCTGCAATCTTTAGCCGTCTTTAAGAGCCTTTCATTTCAGTACTTCTCAAAGTCCTCCTTTAGTCTTATTAGCTTGCAGAGCAGGGAGTACTCAAGTTTGTCGCCATCATTTCGCTTCATATTCCTCCGCCTAACAAGTTCCTTGTTTCCTCTGAGATTCTTCCCTTTGCTCTTTTTGGTCTTTCTTTCTAGGCTAATTTCATGCATTGCCTCAGCTTATCAGCAAAGTTTTTGTAGTCCTCATTGCAGTTATCTATGAGGTTCCAGTCTTCTTTGGAAAAAGACGGTTACTCACCGTTGTAACTGTTGTTCTTCGAGATGTGTTGCTCATATCCATTCCAGTTAGGTGTGTGCGCGCCGCGTGCACGATCGTCGGAAGATTTTTACCCTAGCAACACCCGGTGGGTCGGCTGTGGAGCCCCCTAGAGTGGCGCCGTTATGGCGCTGGATATATACCCCAGCCGACCCAGCGCCCCCTCAGTTCCTTCTTGCCGGCTACTCCGACAGTGGGGAAGGGGGGCGGGTTTGGAATGGATATGAGCAACACATCTCGAAGAACAACAGTTACAACGGTGAGTAACCGTCTTTTCTTCTTCGAGTGCTTGCTCATATCCATTCCAGTTAGGTGACTCCCAAGCCCCACCTAGGTGGCGGGGTCGGAGTGAGACATTGCTGTGTGCAGAACCGCTGACCCGAAAGCAGCGTCGTCTCTGGATTGTTGCACCAGCGCATAGTGAGTAGTAAATGTGTGGACCGATGACCACACTGCAGCTCTACAAATGTCCTGGATCGGTACTTGAGCCAGGAAGGCAGTCGAGGAGGCCTGGGCCCTCGTGGAATGAGCGGTGAGGCGTGGCGTCGGTACACCGGCCAGGTCGTAGCAAGCACGAATGCAGGACGTGATCCAAGTGGATAGGCACTGAGAAGAGACCGGTGAGCCTTTCATCCGGTCGGCCACCGCAACGAAGAGTTGCGTCGTCTTCCTAAATGGCTTTGTACGGTCAATATAGAAAGCCAGGGCCCTGCGTACGTCCAAAGAGTGTAAACGCTGGTCTTGACGAGTAGCGTGCGGTTTCGGATGGAAGACCGGGAGGAAAATGTCCTGGTTCACGTGGAAAGGTGACACCACCTTTGGCAGAAAGGCAGGATGGGGGCGAAGCTGCACCTTGTCCTTGTGGAACACCGTGTAAGGGGGCTCGGATGTCAGCGCCCTGAGTTCCGAGACGCGTCGTGCTGAGGTGATGGCTACCAGGAAGGCTGTCTTCCAAGATAAGTACAGGAGCGAGCAGGTAGCCAAAGGTTCAAACGGAGGCCCTGTGAGCCTGGAGAGGACGAGGTTGAGGTCCCACGTTGGAACCGGCTGTCGCTGCTGTGGGTATAGCCGGTCTAAGCCCTTGAGGAATCTAACGACCATCGGGTTCGAGAAGACCGAGGACGTGAGTTCCCCTGGGTGGAAAGCGGAAATAGCGGCGAGGTGAACCCTAATTGAGGATGTCGCCAAGCCTTGCTGTCTGAGGGACAGGAGGTAGTCCAGTATCAAGGGGATAGGAGCCTGCGAGGGAGACGTAGCTCGTTGCTCACACCAGCAGGAGAACCTCTTCCACTTGGCTAAATAAGTGGTCCGCGTAGAGGGCTTTCTACTTCCCAGCAGGACCTGTTGGACGGCTTGCGAGCATTGGCGCTCTGAGCGACTCAACCATGAAGCATCCACGCCGTGAGGTGGAGCGACTGCAGGTCGGGGTGACACAGCCGGCCGTGGTCCTGAGAGATGAGATCCCGACTCAAGGGGAGCGTGATCGGCCTCTGTACTGACAGCTCTAGAAGTGTGGTGTACCAGTGCTGTCTCGGCCAAGCGGGAGCGACCAGAATTACCCGTGCATGGTCCCTGCGGATCTTGAGCAGCACCCTGTGGACCAGCGGGAATGGGGGAAAGGCGTAGAACAGATGGTCTTTCCACGCCATGAGGAAGGCGTCCGACCGAGAGCCCGGGGCTCGTCCGTGTAGGGAGCAGAATGCCTGGCACTTCCTGTTGGCCCGAGATGCGAACAGGTCGATCTGGGGAAACCCCCACCTCTGGAAAACGGAATAGATGATGTCCGGGCGAATCGACCACTCGTGCGTTTGGAAGGACCTGCTGAGACGGTCTGCCAGCGTATTCTGGACTCCAGGCAGGAATGACGCCGTGAGATGTATCGAGTGGGCGATGCAAAAGTCCCACAGGCGAATGGCCTCTTGGCATAGGGGAGATGAGCGGGCTCCGCCTTGCTTGTTGATGTAAAACATGGCCGTGGTGTTGTCGGTGAGAATCAGCACGCAACGGCCCTGTAGGAAGTTGAGGAAAGCCTGACAAGCCAGGCGCACTGCCATCAGCTCTCGGACGTTGATGTGCAGGGCTAGTTGGGACGCCGACCACAGGCCTTGGGTATGATGCTCCCCCAGGTGAGCGCCCCATCCTAGAGATGAAGCGTCCGTAACTAGGTGGAGGGAGGGCTGTGGGGCGTGAAAGGGTACTCCTGCACAGACCGCCGTGCGATCCGTCCACCATGTGAGGGAGGCCAAGACTGCGGTCGGAACCGTGACCACCATGCTCAGGTCGTCTCGATGAGGACGGTAAACCGATGACACCCAAGTCTGCAATGGGCGAAGTCGCAGCCTGGCGTGCCTGGTTACGTAGGTGCACGAGGCCATGTGGCCCAAGAGGGCGAGGCATGACCTTACGGTGGTAGTTGGAAAGGCCCTGAGTCCTTGAATGGCGCTTGAAATGGTATGAAAGCGGCTGTCTGGCAGTATGGCTCGGGCATGTCTGGAGTCCAGGATTGCTCCAATGAACTCTATTCTTTGAGTTGGTATTAGAGTGGACTTCTCTCTGTTGAGTAGAATGCCCAGCTCGTGGAAAGTGCGTGTCACTATGTGGACATGGGCCTGCACTTGGTCTCTGGTGCGGCCGCGTACCAGCCAGTCGTCCAAGTACGGGAACAGCTGTATCCCTTGTCGACGAAGGAAGGCCGCGACGACTGCCAGACACTTTGTGAACACCCTGGGAGCCGAGGACAAGCCGAAGGGAAGGACTGCGAATTGGTAGTGCCCCCTGTTTACTACAAATCGCAGGAAGCGCCTGTGAGGCGGATAAATCGCTATGTGGAAATAAGCGTCCTTCATGTCGAGGGCGGCAAACCAGTCTCCAGGATCCAGTGAAGGGATGATGGTCCCCAATGATACCATGCGGAACTTCAACTTTACTATGAATTTGTTGAGCCCGCGCAAGTCTAAGATGGGCCTTAGACCCCCTTTTGACTTGGGTATCAGGAAGTAGCGGGAGTAAAACCCCCTGCCCCTTAGCTCCGATGGAACCTCCTCTATGGCCCCCATAGCGAGGAGCCCAAAAACCTCCTGTGTAAGGAGTTGCTCGTGAGAAGGGTCCCTGAAGAGGGACGGGGAGGGGGAGTGGGAGGGGGGGGGGCGAGGAAAACTGGAGGGCGTATCCCCTTTCCACCGTGCGAAGGACCCAACGGTCCGAGGTTATACGGGACCAAGCACGGTGGAAGCGGGAGAGGCGGTCCCGGAAAGGGGGAGTCGGATCCTGGGTACCGGTCGTGGTGCCGTCCTCGACCGCACCTTCAAAAGGCTTGTCTAGGCCCTGAAGGTGGCCTAGACTGGCCTTGGTTCTGACCGGGTTGAGGGCCGGTCGACCTTCTCCTACCACCTCGACCCCGCCTCCTAGCAAAGTCCTGTCTTGGACGAGGCGGGGGAGGGTAGAACCGCTGAGGCTGCGGCCTGAAGGGCCTGCGCTGAGGCCCTGGGACATGCATCCCCAGGGAGCGCATCATTGTGCGAGAGTCCTTCAGGTTCTGGAGCCTCGAGTCTGTTTTCTCCGAAAAGAGGCCCTGGCCCTCAAACGGTAGATCCTGCAGGGTCTGCTGCAGTTCCGGAGGCAAGCCCGACACCTGGAGCCAGGAGATTCGGCGCATTGCTATCCCCGACGCCAGGGTCCTAGCGGCCGAGTCCGCTATATCGAGGGACGCCTGTAGGGAGGTGCATGCCACCCGCTTGCCCTCCTCTACCAGGGCCCCAAACTCGTCCCTCGAGTCCTGGGGAACCAGTTCTTTAAATTTCCCCATCGAGGACCACATATTGAAGCCGTAGCGGCTCAGTAGCGCCTGCTGGTTCGCTGCCCGCAATTGCAGTCCGCCAGCCGAATACACCTTGCGTCCGAACAAATCGAAGCGCTTAGCGTCCTTCGATTTGGGCGCAGCGGCCTGCTGGCCATGGCGCTCCCGTGCATTCACTGAGGAAACCACCAGTGAGCACGGTTGGGGGTGAATGTACAGATACTCATGATCCTTTGATGGGACAAAGTATTTTCTCTCAACCCCTCTGGCCGTGGGCGGAATAGAGGCCGGGGTCTGCCAGATAGTAGTGGCGTTGGCCTAGATGGTGCGGACCAGCGGTAATGCCACCCTGGATGGAGCATCCGCTGAGATGATCTGCACTATCGGGTCATGGACCTCCGCAACCTCCTCCACCTGAAGGTCCAGATTGCGAGCCATGCGCCGCAGTAGGTCCTGGTGGGCGCGAAGGTCTATCGGGGGCGGCCCGATGGACGACGTGCCCGCTACGGCCTCATCAGGAGAGGACGAGGAAGATGCCCCCGGTGGCAAGGGGTCCAATGGTTGGTCCTGCTCCCGGTGCTCCTGGTGTTGGGCATCTCCTGCCCCCTGGTCAGGGGCCTCGGCAGGTGCGGGCACTGGAGCCTCCACGTCCCTTGGAGGAGGGCGGGAGATGGTAGACTCCGGGGCCCTGGTGTCCGAACGGCCAGAGCGGGAAGCCGACAGGGGAGCTCCCTGAGCTTGGTGGTAGGCCCAAGGAGTCCAAAAGGACCAATGCGCAGGCCCTTGCATCGGGTCCTCGGTCTCCTGCAGGTGGCCGGGCTCCACCGTCTCAGATGACCGGGACGCCGATCTCGACGGCCACGGCGGTGCCGAACCCGATGCCGTCGGTACCGGATGGTACGGTGCCGATCGGTGCCGACCGTACGGGGACCTGTCCCTGCGTTGTTCCGGCGAACGGTGCCGGGACCTGGACCGGTGCCGATAGTCCCTCCGGTGCCGGGATCCCGATCTGGAACGTGACGACGATCTGGAGGAGGCGCGGTACCGGGAGCGGCCTCTCGAGCCCGAGCGGCGCTCATACCGGTGCCGGGAGCTGCGCCTCGACCCCGATCGGTGCCGGTCGTCACGGCGGTGCCGGGATGTTGAACGGCGCCGCGAGGAAGATCTGGGCCGCGAGTACGACCGGTGCCGAGGTGACCCTCGGCGCCGGGACTCCGAGCGGCGTCGGGACCTGCTTCGGGATCTGGAGCGGTGCCGAGAGACTCGTGCTGGCGACGGTGGGCGCACCAGGGCAGGCTTGCCTCTGGACTGCAGCACGCGTGGAGCCACCGGTGCCGGGAGCTGCGACGGCGCCGGCTCTGTGAGGGCGATCAGGTCTCTCGCCGTGGCAAAGGTCTCCGGGGTGGAAGGGAGACAAGGTTCCACCACCAGCCTTGGTGGTGAAACAGTCCGCACCGGACTCAACGGCCTCGGTGCCGGAGTCGACGGTGTGGCCGCCTGTCTTTGGCGGTCCAGCTGCGGACGCGGCTCTACCCCCGGCACCGGGGGAGCCTGTATCTTCGCGGCAGCAGCGTCCCGTGTCTTAGCGGTCTTCTTATGGCCCGGCGAAATGGATCGGTGCCGAGGCTCTTTGGGCGGGCGCGGTGCCGACGTCGGTCGGTGCCGGACAGTCTTTTCTGCCGCACCGGTCGGGCCCGCCGGGGCGCTGCGCACCGAAGCGCTCGGTGCCGGGACAGGGCGCGCCGAGGGAGGATCTGGACTCAGCGCCGCCTCCATGAGGAGCTGTCGGAGCCTAAAGTCCCGCTCCTTCCTTGTCCTCGGCTTGAAGGCCTTGCAGATAGGGCACTTATCTGCTGGATGAGTCTCTCCCAGGCACTTCAAGCAGGAGCTATGCGGGTCGCTAGTTGGCATGTGCTTCCCGCAGGACGCGCACGGCTTAAAGCCAGGAGCCTTGGGCATGGGCCCGGCTGCGCGCCGGGGGGAAAAGGGGAAAAACACCCCCTAAACCCCCGATAACAACTTATAACTATATCTATATACACTATAACTAACTACTAACTAACTTGAACAACTATCTATATAACTAAATACAACAAGAGCAAAGAGAAGCTAGGGAGTGTGGAGATCAGCTAAGCCGCGCTCCACAGTTCCAACGACCGTCAGGGGCGGTAAGAAGGAACTGAGGGGGCGCTGGGTCGGCTGGGGTATATATCCAGCGCCATAACGGCGCCACTCTAGGGGGCTCCACAGCCGACCCACCGGGTGTTGCTAGGGTAAAAATCTTCCGACGATCGTGCACGCGGCGCGCACACACCTAACTGGAATGGATATGAGCAAGCACTCGAAGAAGAACGTTTGCTTTCGGGATTGCCTCGTCGACTATTTTCGGCTGCAGTCTCTGATTTGCCATCTGTAGCGGTTTCTTGTCCACCTTTTTTGTTGACGTTGAGCCTCGCTCTGAGCAAGTGATGGTCACTACCGGTGTTGAATGATGGTACTACTGAAATGTCTTGTACGATGCGCCGCTGATCAATCAGAATATAGTCGATCTCGTTCTTATTCTTCACATTGGGTGCGATCCATGTCCACCTCCTCTTAGCCTTCTTAAACCAGGTGTTATCAATGAACATTTCTTTAGTCTCCGCCAGAGTTGCCAGGCGCTCTCCTCATGGATTCCATTCGCTGATGTCATACCGTCCAATGAATTTTTCGCCTTCTTTCCTCCTTCCGACCGTGGTGTTGAAGTCTCCCTTCACAATCGTATATATGGATTTTTGAGCGAGGGTTTCCTCAAGCTCCTGATTGAATTTTTCCACATCATCTTCACTTGTGCACAACACTGAATACAGCAAGTAAAGTGTACTATTATGCAGCCTCGCACAGTATGGCTGTTTGTCCTTCTCTAGCAGTTAGACCAGCAAGGTTTGAGTGTGGTACTGAATTCAAAGTAATGAACTTGGTCCTTTAGCTCAAACAGTAGAGGCCTCTGTTTTAAGATCCAGCATTCCCAGATTCCGTTCAGATGGCCTGACTGGGGCATTGTTACCAAAGTATGGGGATTGCTTAGAGGCAGTAGCAGACTCAAAGTTCTAGTTGATCCAGCCACTAGTGGGAGACTAGAGGGGGACCAAACCACACTTAGTGTAGCTTTCACACAGATAGACGGACCTAAGAGGGATTTTTAAGGGCAGATAGCCAAAGAAAAATTATTTCAGTATATTCTACAGGAAGTCTGAGAGAATTGGTAAATCTGCACAATCTCGAGGCGGTGAAAGGGCTGTTAAGGAGAATAAAGACAGTGCAGAGGAGCCTAATGATATCTTTTCCTCAGTCTTCACCACAGAGGACATTGGAGATTCCTGCCTGAGGGCTACTTTTTTCCAGATAATAAAGATGAGGCACCCTCAGATTGAGGTATCAGCAGAGGAGGGAGGTATTAGAATGAACTGATAGATGAAGACTGCTCAGTCCTGCTGACTTGTTCTTAATTTAAGAGGGCTGGAGGGACTTGAGAACAGAGTGGCTGAACTGTTAACAAAAATATGCAAATACTTCCAGAAATCAGCTATTAAATTGGAGAACCAGAGACTAACAATTCAGCTCTTTAAAAATGGTACTGAGGTGATCCTTGGATTATGAACCAATGAACCTTACTCATCAGTACCAAGACAATTGGTTGAAATACTGATTAGAGAGTTATAAAATATCTAGATTAACAGAAGGACAAAGTAGCACTGCTGTTGAGGAAAATCATGCATTTCTACTTTACAGAATTTCTGAATATGTTAACAGAATACTGGATAAAATAGAACCAGTTAATATAGCACTATATTTTCAAAAAGCCTTTCATATGCAGCTATCAAGGAAACAAATTACTCAAGGGGTGAGAGGCTGCTGGCATGGATTAGAAACAGGCTAAAACACCACTGGGATCAGTTAGACTTACCTGTATCTGAATAATGTAGGGTGTGTTTGCGTTTTTTCCACTTTATTTACATTGGTTTTCCTCTCTCTTGTTTTTTCGTCCCATGCACCTTTCTTTCTGTTCCCGCAATCCCTCTTTCTGCCTGGCCTTGTGTTTTCTACTGCTTCCACGTTCATCTCCTTGGGGGCTGTGATAGCGCCTGATTGAGGAGGAGAACATGTTAGCACCATCTCTGAAACAGTTTTCTCTGCGAGTGGAAATGTTACCATCATACATCCCTGTCCGGGTTGCTGAGAAAATCCTCTTTGTGGGAGAATCAGTACAGATGTTTGAGAATCAAAATGTGAACCTGACCAGAAAAGGTAGGAAACAACTGCCCTGTTGGCTTGTTTACTTGGCTTCTTGCCAGAACTTGGCTGCCCCATGATCTTTGTTCATTTTGATTAACTGCAGAGTACTTTCCAAAGAGTTGTATCATACATCTCTCAATACTATGATCTTTGGTTTGTCTGGACTCAGCTGAGAAGAGTTTTAAATAGTTGGTCCAACTCCAGTGCAAGAACCAGTACTTTCTTTGGACTTACAAGCCATGCTTTGAAGCCATGGAGGTTTGTACTCCCTCCCATTTAGCTCTTAAAGTTGTGGTTATCACAGCAGCCAAGAGTGTGTATTCAGGTATTTCTGGCTGACCCACCCTTCAGTGTTTCATAGAGAAAAGCTTGTCTATATCCACACCAAAGATCCTGCCAAAAGGATGCCCAAATTCCATCTCGTCCAGTTCCCTAGTCTTCTCCTCTTCCCATCCCCAAATCTCACAACTTTCCAGCAGAAGGGACATGGCACAAGTTGGATATAAAGAGGCTTAGAGTAACTATCTGTATCCAATCTTGTTAGTGATATCAATTCTGTTCAAGTGCCTTATGGTGTAGAAACCTGTTCTATCAGACAAGGCAAGCTCTCAGAGCTGATGCAGTGAATGCTTTCCTCTCTGAGACCTGCCACAGAGCTCCATTCGCATTTTCACTCAGCCCTGCTCTCTCAGCTTTGGAGTCATGCACAGATACCAGTACAGGGACAGCAGTGGTCATGTGTCCGTCCCCCACCCCGGACAAACGACTTCATAGCTATTAGGACTACATGCAAAAGTTTGTCAGACAATTGTTGGGGAGGCAATAGTTAGTGCAACTTAGCCCTTAAACTTTGTAGCACAGTTGACTTTGTGGATGCAGTAAAATCTGCGCACTATCAAAATCAACAGCTCCTTTGCTGGCAAACTTCCTGAATTCCTCCTTCCCGCCCCCCCCACCTCACTTCAGTCTCCCTTAATATTTCCTCTTCACCAGAAATGGACCCCCACCAAGCATCCTTCCTGAGAGCCTCCCACCTTGGGTTCAGAGGTCTTTACGTGGCAATCCCACTGTGTACACTGCCACACCCCTTCACGGTATCTCCCTCGCTTATGCCCCTCTGTTCCAGCTGAACTATTCCTCAGCCAGTGAGTCAGCTGACACACACACTGGTTTGCCAGCACAAGAGTGTTTGCCACTAGCAGGGACAGTAATAGGTGGCGTGGAGCTGGTAGCTGAGGGGTGGTGAGGAGTGCAGCTACCACCTCTCCCTCAACTGCATCCAGCAGTCCATCCATGGATCACCAGCTGGTATTCCTGCTCTGATGATCCACCTGCTGTTCGTCAAAGTGAATACTAGCTGGTGAACCATCAGTGTCTCGCCAGCTGAGGTGTGGCGCAGCTGAAGCGGGGGGGTTATTATTGGTGGGGCAGGGCACGTGAGAGAGCATGGGTGGGGGAGAAGGGGTGGTAGAATCAGAGTCCATTCCTGAGTAAGGAAGATTCTGTGGGGGGCCATTCCCAAAGAGGGCATGGTGTGGAGGGAGGAACAGAATGGGACTTGCAACCAGCAAACTAAGGAGGTTTGCCAGCTGAGGCAGTTGTCACTGCTGAGCCGGCCAAGATGAGCCTGCATCTGGTTTTCGGGGGGGGGGGGGCACAATGTAGACACAAAGGCAAACCTTAGACCAGGTGAGGGTGACTAGTGAGGATGCACTCGATTGTTGGTGCTTTATTCAGTGTTCTTGTGTAGACAAGGCCAAAGACCATAAGAGAGAGGGGTTTGGTTTTAAGTTTAGTTGGTCAAAAAATCTGATCTGAGTCCTGGATTGGGATGGAACTAGCAGGAAACGTCATTGCTTGCAGAGTGACAGATGCTGTGCTATTGTGACAATAGGCTGTCTGGAAATGTTCCACTTAGCAGATGGCCTAGAGCTGTAGGTAAGTAGTATTTGTTGTCCAATGAGTAAGCGACTTTGGACATGAAGGGCTGGCACAATGTTCCTAGGCAATCCACACATACAACTTTCCTGGGCAAAGGCTGCTGAACAGTCCGTTAATAGCATACCTGGAAAGTGTCTTGCTTTTTCGTGCTGTTTTACTTCAGTCCAGATGCTCTTCTCTTTTCTGGGTAGGCTCCATCTTGAAGAACCAGGAAGACACTTTTGCTGCAGAGCTACACCGCCTCAAGCAGCAGCCACTCTTTAGTCTGGTGGACTTTGAGGCTGTGGTTGACTGGATTCGGAGCACGGTTGCTGAGGTAATCCCAACATGGGGGGGTCCTGGGTCCACAACTCCTACCAGGGGCTTAAACACCTTAGAACCCTATGCCTCTCCCTTTGCAGTTTAGAAACACCACATGGACCAAGTCTTTTGGGAGGGAATGTGCTTGAGGGAATCCTGACTAGATCCCCAAGGATAGCTAGGGCCAGAAGCATGAGCCTCTGGAGAGCTCCTTGGTTCTAGAAGACAGGGTGTGTCAGAACCTGCCGAGAGAGTGAGTTTCTGGGGAAGGTGGGACACGCTAGAGCTCATGAGGTGAACAGGCGTGGAAGGAGCAGGCAGTGGAGCTGGAGACTTTACAGGGCTCCTGAGCTCCATGTTGTGTCAATGTTTAGTGAGACAAGGAAATTAATGGACAACTGTTGCTTATTTGCTGTGGGAGGAAAAAAAGGAGTTAGCGTCCACAGACTTCAAAGGTTTTTGACTTCTAAAACTGTACTGAGAGGAGATAATGCTGGAGGATACGTTTGTTTATTGAATGTACATTATGATAGTGTACTCGTACATTTATTTACAAGATTATATGAAAAGTGAGTATTTGAACATTTACCTACCCTCCTTTATTTTTTCATTTCCATACTTTTAAATACTTAGTTAAAATATACATATCAAGGAGAGTTACAGTCCAAAACACCCTAAGAAGCAACTTTAATGAAGTTTTGTCTGTTAATTATAAAACTTGTCAATAGAGCCCATATCAATGGGAACCTCAAAGGAATAATGCTCGTTCTGCCCATTTACCCAAGCCATCCCCTGAGGGAAGTGAATTGGAATCAAGCAGTTCCTAGAAGGAGGGATGGAGTTGGTTTGGTAACAGAGTTTGATTTCATTACAATTTGTTATAATAACTACTTGTATTTGACTGATATTTAAGAAATCCTGGTTGCAGTTTGCTGCCAGAAGTAATCATGCTGGTGTGAGTTAGAGGGTTCATTAATTAGTAACATGGGCTGCCAGCATGCGGATGCTCCCTCTTCCTATTCTGCCCTAGTATTGGATGGATTGTTATATGTAGACTTTTTTTTTTTAAACTATGCTCATCATCGTGGTATTCTGAGTGTGGTAGCTAACGGGTTCAGTTAAGAACACTGAGTTTGGAGTGCTGGGTTCTGCTGAGCATGTTCTGGTTTCTCCTTAGCACCTATGGAAGCTGATGGTAGAAGAATCAGATTTACTAGGACAACTAAAGGTAACCTAACTCTTTCTCTGAAAAAGCTGAAATTGAGAGATTTTTAAATGAGTTCTTTCCCATCCAATGTCAGCACTCATTTTCTGTGTTTGCCTCCATTGGACAAAGCTGTTTTTGCCTCCTATATTCTAAAAATGGGAGCACATGGCATGATCTTTCAGGGTCTATGATAGAATCAGAGAAACGTAGGGCTGGGAGGGAGCTCAAAGTCATCAAGCCCAGTCCCCTGCACTGAGGCAGGACCGAGTAAACCTAGACGATTCCTGACAGATATTTGTCTAACCCAGGAGTTCTCAAACTTCATTGCACCTTGATCCCCTTCTGACAACAAAAATTACTACACGACCCCGGGAGCGGGGAACTGAAGCCTGAGCCTCCCATCCAAGCCCCACGGCCCTTGCTGGGGGTCCAAAGCTGTAACTCAAGGGCTTCAGGTTGGGGTGGGGGGGGGGCTGTAACCTGAGCCCACCACCCAGAGCTGAAGCCCTTGGGCTTCAGCTTTGGCCATGAGCGGTGGGGCTCAGGCTTTGGCTTTAGTCCTGGGCCACAGAAGTCTAATGCCAGCCCTGATGACCCCATTAAAACAGGGTCGCGACCCACTCTGGAGTCCCAACCCACAGTTTGAGAACTGCTGGTAACCTGTTCTTAAAAACCTCCAATGATGGGAATTCCACAACTTCCCTTTGAAGCCTGTTCCAGAATTTAACTACCATTATGGTTAGAAGGATTTTCCTAATATTTAACCTCAATCTTCCTTGCTTCAGATTAAGGCCATTACTTCTTGTCCTACCTTCAATGGCCATGAAGAACAATTGATCACCATCCTCTTTATAAACAGCCCCTCATGTATTTGAAGACTACACCTCCCACCACACCAAATCTTCTTTTCTCAAGACTAAACTTGCCCAGTTTTTTTAACCTTTTTAACCTTTCCTCACATCATGGACAGTGAAATCTGGTCTTTTGTGTGCTTTTACCCTATATTATACAGATTTCATGGGGGAAACCAGCATTTCTCAAATTGGGGGTCCTGACCCAAAAGGGAGTTGTAGGGGAGTCACAAGGTTATTTTAGGGGGGGTTGCGGTATTGCCATCCTTACTTCTGCACTGCCTTCAGAGCTGGGCAGCCAGAGAGTGGCGGCTGTTGGCCGGGTGCCCAGCTCTGAATGCAGTGCCTCTGCCAGCAGGCAATACCATACCATGCCATCCTTACTTCTATGCTGCTGCTGGCGACGGCTCCGCTTTCAGAGCTGGGCAGATGGACAGTGGCGGCTGCTGACTGATGGCCCAGCTCTGCAGGCAGCAGCACAGAAGTAAGGGTGGCAATCCCATACCATGCCACCCTCCTGTGGTGCTGCTGCTGGCAGTGGCTCTGCCTTCAGAACTGGGCTCCTGGCCAGCAGCAGTGCAGAAGTAAGGGTAGCAGTACTGCAAACCCCCCCCCCCTCCCCACACAAACCTTGCAAAAAAAACACCCCCTCCTTCTGGGGTAAGGAACTCTACAATTAGAATACTGTGAAATTTCAGATTTAAATAGCTGAAATAATGAAATTTATGATTTTTTAAATCCTATGACTGTGAAATTGACCAAAATGGACTGTGAATTTGGTAGGGCTCTACTCATAGATCAGGTTTTCTAAACCTTTGATCATTTTTGTTGCTGTACTCTGGCCTCTCTCCAATTTTTCCTAAAGTGTGGCTCCCAGAACTGGACACTGTGCTCCAGGTGAGGCCTCACCAGGGCTGAGAAGAGCAGGACAATTATCTCCCATGTTTCACATACGACACTCCCATTAATACACCCCAGAATATCAGCCTTTTTCACAACTGCATCACATTGTTGATTCATATTCAGTTTGTGATCCACTATAACCCCAGATTCTTTTTAGCAATACTACCACCTAGCCAGTTATTCTCCATTTCATAGTTGTGCATTTGATTTTTCCTTCCTAAGTGCAGTACTACGCACTTGTCTTTATTGAATTTCATTTTATTAATTTTAGACTAATTCTCTAATTTGTCATTGTTTTGGATTCTAATCCTGTCCTCCAAAGTGTCTGCACTCCCTCCCAGGTTGGTGTCATCAGCAACTTCTATAACCATACTCTCCACTCCATTATCCAAGTCATTAATGAAAATTGGAAGAGTTCCAGAACCAGGACTGAACCCTGTGGAACCCCAGTAGATATGTCCTTCCAGTTTGACAGCAAACCATTGATAACTACTTTGAGTATGATCTTTCAACCAGTTGTGCACTCACCTTATAGTAATTTTATCTAGACCACATTTCCGTACGAGTCATTCTCTAGGATTCACCCAAGTGTGTGTGTGTTGCAATCTGCATCTTGGAGAGACACCACAGACCTTTGGGACATAAGACGGATTCTTCCCAAAACCAGAAATCCTGCTCTGGAGATTCAGGTTGTACAGCTGCTCTTTAAAATGGTATAAACTGCAGTCCGTCCAGTAATGAAAGCAGATACTATAAACCAGGAAAGGTAGGTAAGTGGGGCTTTATAATTTGTTCAGTTCTTTAGAGTTTTGAATTTAAATATTTTTCTTCACAGATTATTAAGGATTTTTATCTACTGGGGAGAGGAGAATTGTTCCAGGCCTTCATAGACACTGCACAGCACATGTTAAAAACCCCACCCACAGCTGTAACTGAACATGGTGAGTAATCATTATTCAGTTGCCAAGACCTGCTCACTCTGCCCACTGTGGTGAGAGGACACTGGCCCGTGTGAGACGCATTCAGTTGTGTTCTGGTGCTTGTGCTCAAGTGTGAGACTCGAGTAATCACCAAGGATGAACCTGTATTTTCCCACTGCAGCATGCAGCTGTCTTAACATTGCTCTGGATAGTCTCCATGACATCAGAGCTAAGCAGATGTAGGTGGCAGTGTGCTGTAGAGAACAATCCTGCACTGTCCAAGGAGTAAGATCAACTAAATGGGATCTAAAAGGGCTTTTCCTTCTCTTATATTGGTCATTTACCAAACAATTGCCTATTAATTTGGTAAATTACTTTGCAAACACAGGCAGGTCATATCTTTGGATGAGTGCACTGGGAGAGAGAAGCTGCCATCTTGGCATATAGAAGCACCCCCTTTACTTCTTAGAGATGACATGCAGGTTGCTGAACTAGAATGTAGAATGTCATACAGACTGGCCATCCCTTCATGACTCTGTCAAGTATCCCATGTGGTAGGGCAGGTCAGTGTTCCAAAGGTGAGGCAGGAAATCATTGAGAGGGATGGGAACTAGTTGCAATTTAGAACATTGCCTTTGAGTCCCAGCATGAGCTACTAAGGACTGAGTAGAATTCTCAGCCTCTGGCCCCGTAGCAACTCTGTGATTGGTGTCAGTTGTACCTTGATGCTCTCTTTGACATTCATGCTCTTTCCCTATCAGATGTCAATGTTGCGTTCCAGCAGTCTGCTCACAAGGTGTTGCTAGATGATGATAACCTCCTTCCTTTGCTCCACCTTACCATTGAGTATCATGGAAAGGAGCATAAAGGTATTGACTTGGGCCTGCTTGCTAAGGGTGGGGATAGTGGTGCTGGCCTGCTTCAGTCTCTCTCTTCATACTGCAGACTTTTAGGATTAAGAAATCTTAACTCTGTGTGCTCCCTCTCCTCTTTTGCCTTCATGACTCAGAAGTTTCTCCCCCCTCCCCCACACCACATTGTACCTTTGGATGCCCTGCTGCTGCTGCCTCTCCTCCTTCAGTCCTTCCCTCCTTTGTTTCTTACCAGGTATGTCTCCCCCCACTAAGAATCTATATATGGGTTATAGTTCAGCAACTCCATTCTTTTCCAGATGCTTCTCAGGCTCGTGAAGGCCCTTCCCGGGAGTTATCTCCCCGTGAAGCCCCCACATCTGGTTGGGCAGCTCTGGGGCTCTCTTATAAAGTGCAGTGGCCATTGCACATCCTCTTCACTCCTGCTGTCTTGGAGAAGTGAGTACCGGATCCTTGTCTGTTCATGTAGGCATCAGCCATGCAGTGATTCTCTATCCTTCACACTGAATGAAGGAAAAAAGCTTCATTGCCTTTGTCTGCTTTCCAAATTATTCGGCATAACTTACTTACATTATGGCCACTTGTTGCTGATGTCATGGCGAGTGCAGTAAGGTACTGCTAGATTTGCTTCTCCCTCAAAAATCTGTCCATCTACAGCTCTACTCCTTCCTCCTCATGGTGAAACATCTGCAGAGCACTAACAGAAAACCCCTGTAGCCTGATAGGTGTATCAATTGGTTGATAAGGGTTCGGTCTCCTGAGTGGCTACAGCATCAGGAAGGTTATTCCCAGTATCATTAGAATGTGAGACCTGAGGAGCACATGAAACTATTACAATTTATCACAAATCTCTTTATTACAAATCCACTAAGCAGCTAAATAGTCTCAAACACAGAAATACAACAGCAGATTGAGTGAAGTGTTTAACCCTGTAACTGGCATCAGATCTCCTGTTGGGGAACCCTGGAGTGTCAGTCATGATCTTCTCCTCCTCCTCATCTTCATTGTCATCACCACCACCAGTGGGTCTCGTTGTGGCATCTCCCAAGGCACACAGGCTGAGATACAGCTTTTATAATGTGTAACGCTGATGCCCACTTGGGTTCATACATATTTATGAAGGTTTCATCTATATTTTATCTGTTTCCATACCCCACTAAATTTGGGGTGCCCCATTTTCCATAGGTTAACTTTTTAATTCCTTTATACCCATTAACATTTACATTACTCAATCACTATAACAACTTGTGGTTAGCACTTTACTGACACCCTATGTCTGCAAACAGCCCCCAAATACTCTAACCGGCTTTAACTGGTACATGGCAATATATATTTCCTAAATATCAGCAGTTAACACTGCTGTTCCTGTGACTGTTTCATCTTGTGACAGGGTGACTCAGGGGTAAGGCTGCATTTTAGTCACTGGTATTTTTAGTAAAAGTCACGGACAGTAAACAAAAATTCACATCCCTTGACCTGTCCATGACTTTTTTTACTAAAAATACCAGTGAATAAAACTTGAGGTGGGGGGGAGCCTTCCCGGGGACCCCATTAGTGCTGGGGGAGGGTGTGGGGCAGTGCCATGTGGCCTGGGACCCCCGCTGGTGCTGGAGGGGAGTGGTTGGCGGGGATGGCAGGCTCCATACCTAGCTCCGTGCCTCTCCCCCTCTCCCCAGCAGCAGAGTTTGGGTGTGGGAGGGGACAGGTTGAGGTGGGCTCTGGGTGGTGCTTACCTGGGGGGTTCCCCAGAGGCAGTGACATCCCCCTCACTCAGCTGCTAGGCGGAGGCACTGCCCTTGCAGCTCCCATTGGCTGCGGTTCCCAGACAATGGGAGCTGTGAAGCCAGCGCCAAGCCTCTGCCTAGCAGCTGAGTGAGGGGGATGTTGCTGCTTCCAGGGAGCCCCCTCAGGTAAGCACTGCCCAGAGCCCACCTCACCCCGTCCTGTGCCCCAACCCCCTGCCCCCTCCCACACCCAAACTCTGCTGCAGGGGGGTCGGGGGGTGCAGTGGCCTGAGACTGCTCCAGCAGGGACTGATGCATCTAGTGCAGGGGCTGCCCCTGAGCCAGGCGCACTGGCCCCTGCAGAGGTCATGGAAAGTCACGGAATCCATGACTAATGTGACAAACCTGCAGCCTTACTCATCAGTTAGCTACTCACGTCGGTCTGTTTCTAAGCCTGAGGCCTTGTTTGACTAAGCTAAATATCTTGCAGGCCTGAGACCAGTAGGCTCTGGGTTACAACATTAAAAAATAATTACATTTCACCTCTGTATCCTCAATATACCTGTTGTTTTTTTTTATTCTTGGCTACACCCTGAGTTCAATGCCATTAAGGACAAAAAACATTTCTATTTACAGGGCTGGGCCATGCCCCCACCTGTTCTGCATGTTGCTGTTCTGCTCTCCTCCTCCTTTTTGTCTCATGTCCATGTTCCAACCGTTGTCTGGTGTGGGACTTGGGCTCCAAGGAAGCCTTTCTTTTTCTTGAGAGGTTGATATTTGTCTTGGCTGCAGATACAACGTTGTATTCAAATACTTGCTGAGTGTGCGGCGGGTCCAGGCTGAGCTGCAGCACTGCTGGGCTCTCCAGATGCAGCGCAAGCACCTGAAGTCCAACAGAACTGATGCCATCAAGTGGCGTCTGAGGGATCACATGGCCTTCCTTGTGGATAATCTTCAGTACTACCTGCAGGTGGGGGTGCAGAAGAGGATGTGGTGTGCCATTTAGGCAGATAAACAGGAAGAGGGAAATGGAGGGGAGGCACTGAGCAGGCGTCTAAATCCTCTACAGCAAGACTCAGATTATGCCACACAGTATCTTTTCCTGGGGAGTTTGCCTGCAGGTTGTAGGGGAGAAGGGTGGAGCGAACAAGGACTGAAAAGCACAAAGCAAGAGCTATTAATTGCTGGACTGGTGCCAGAGCAGAACTGCTGAGCTGAGGGACCAGGGACTATCTTAAAGCTTGTGGTCTCGTGAGCCAGCAGAGCAATAAGTGAATGCTATGCAGGAATTCCAGCTGTCCAGTGATACCTAGGGTTCATAGGTAGCCCAGGTGGTGTTTGATACCATCCTGCCTTTCTCTCCTTCAAATTCAGCTGCATCCTGAGTTTAGTGGTTGCTGTTTTGAGCATTGTTAGAAACAATGCTGTAAACCAGTAGTTTTCAACCTGTGGTCCATGAACCTCTGGGGGTCCGCAGACTATGTCTGAGAAGATTGTCTTTACCACAAAATAGTGATTTTCAACCTGTCTGTGGACCCCCGATGGTCCACAGACTGTTTAAGATTTCCAAAAGGGTCTGCACCTCCATTTGAAATTTTTAAGGGGTCTACAAAGGATAAAAGGTTGAAAACCACTGCTCTAAACATCTGAGCTTGAAACTGCAGTTTTCAAAGGGTAAAAATTTAACTTCTAGTTGCCAGGATTTTGTGAGGCTATTGGCTGTTAAAAATCACACTGGCACTGTGAAATGAAAGCGGAAGCATGAGGGGTGAACAAGACAATGATAGACGAAAACTGATTCGGAGGTGCAAAAAGCTCAGTTTTTTGTTGAATATTAATTATATAAAAAGTGTCACAAACCTTAAAAGAAAATGACTATTAAACTCTCCCCTCAAGTGATAGTTAAACTGAAAAAATATTTAACTTCCCCAACCTTGTAGCTGATATTTTCTCCAATTAGCTTAATTGGGCAGTCTCGGTGCCTCTTGCATGTGGACACAGGGACTGTTAATGACAACAGTATGGGACTCAGGTTGGCTTCCAGAATTTGGGTGAGCGCTACAAAGGGGCAAATTAACTTTGTTTTGTGAAACTCTTGAAATGTTACATAATTAACTAAAAGATTGAAAAAATAAATTGCTAACCCTGCTTTAGAATCCAATATTTCATGGTTTGCCAGTAGGAAAAAAGTGGGTGAGAATTTAATGAAATATTTAACAGAATTTGAAAGGTGAGAGAACTTTAAACTAGTTTTTAGACATTTTGGGGCAGGGGGGATGAGGGGGAGGGCAGAAAATGGCCAATTTTTGAGAAGCTCTACCAGTAAATAACAGATCCTAGATTAAGGTTCAGACAAAAATGTTCAGACTTGTCTGGGGTAGGGCACTCCTGAGATTTTTCTAGCTCTTGCTTCAGGCAGGTTGAGGAGGCTAGGTAGAGATGGAATTGCTCCCAGCAGGTAAGGAAGAGTGGTACTAATGAGATTTCTGTACCTGCCTATCAGGTGGATGTGCTGGAGTCTCAGTTCTCACAGCTTCTGCTGCAGATAAACTCCACTCGGGATTTTGAGAGCATCCGGTTGGCTCATGATCACTTCTTAAGTAACCTGTTGGCTCAATCCTTCATCCTGCTCAAACCTGTAAGTAGATTTTGCTCTCTGGTTCTTTTCCACAAGATACCCCAGGGGTTTTATATTCCATTTTGAATAGATATGATATACCAATAACATTTCCCATATTTCAGAGTAGCAGCCGTGTTAGTCTGTATCCGCAAAAAGAACAGGAGTACTTGTGGCACCTTAGAGACTAACAAATTTATTAGAGCATAAGCTTTCGTGGGTTGTATGCTCTAATAAATTTGTTAGTCTCTAAGGTGCCACAAGTACTCCTGTTCTATTTCCCATATTCATATAGATAAGGTCAGAAGGGACCACTGTGATCATCTGTGACTTCCTGCATAACTAATTCCTGTTTGAACTGAAGCATCTCTTTTAGAAACATCCAATTTTGATTTAAAAATTTCCAATGATGGAGAATCCACCACAATCCTTGATATGTTGTTCTAGTGGTCAATGATCCTCAGTGTTAAGTTACCTTATTTCTAGTCTGAATTATCTAGCTTCAGCTTCCTGCAACTGGATCTTGTTATACCTTTGTCTGCTAGATTGAAGAGGCCATTATCAAAGTTTTGTTCTCCTTTATACACCTCTACCCTGATAACGCTGTCCTTGAGAGCCAAAAAAATCTTACTGCGTTATAGGTGAAACCGTGTTATATCGAACTTGCTTTGATCCGCCGGAGTGCCCCCCCCCCCGAGCGCTGCTTTACCGCATTATATCCGAATTCGTGTTATATCGGGCCGTGTTATATCAGGGTAGAGGTGTACTCAGGGCCGGCTCCAGGCACCAAGCACCCAAGCTGGTGCTTGGGGCGGCACCTGGAGGGGGGCGGCGGCGCGGCGCTCTGGCCGCCGGGGGGGGGAGAGCCGAGCCCCAGCCGGGGCTCGCCGCCCTCCCCCCAGGGCTCCGGCCGCCCTGCCCCCGGCGCGCTGGCCGCCGGGGGGGGGCGGGAGGGGGAGATCCGAGCCCCAGCCGGGGCTCTGGCCGCCGCTGGGGAGAGCCGAGTCCCCCCCGGCGCTCTGGCCGCCCTCCCCCCGGCCGGCCGGAGGCTTTTTCGCCTGGGGCGGCGAAAAAGCCAGAGCTGGCCCTGGGTGTACTTAGACTAATCAAGTCTCCCCATAATCGTCTGTTTGAGGAGCTAGATTGAGCTCCTTCAGTCTTTCACTATAAGGCATATTTTTCAATCCTTTAACGGCTCATCTCTGCACCCTCTCCACTTTGTCGATCTCCTTGAATTGTAGACACCAGAACTGGGCACAGTATTCCAGCAGTAGCTGCACCAGTGCCAAACACAAGGGTAACATAACCTCTCTATGCCTACTCAATATTCCCTTGTTAATTCATTCAATGATTGTATTAGCTGTTTTGGCCCCAGTGTAGCAGAGAGAGCTCATGTTCAGCTGCTTATCCAACATGCTCCCCAAATTTTTTCAGAATCACAGCTTCCCCGGGTAGAGTCTCCCATCGTGTAAGTAGGGCCTATGTTCTTTGTTCCTAGATGTCTACATTTGCATTTCACCATATTGAAATGCTTATTATTTGCTTGCATCCAGCTTACCAAGATGTTCAGATCACTCTATCAGTGATCTGTCCTCTTCCTTATTTACTACTCCCCCAGTCTTTATCATCTACAAACTTTCAGTTTTTCTTTTAGGATGGTCACTTATAAAAATTGTTAAACACGGTAGAGCTAAGAGAGGATTCCTGCAGAGCTCCACTGGAAACACATCTGCTCGGTTATTATTCCCTGTTCACAGTTAGCCAGTTTTTAATCCAAATGTTGTGTAGTACCAAGTCAGATGCCTTACAGAAGTAAAAGGTAATAGTGTTGATATAATATACTTAAATCAACCAAACCTGTTATCTCAAAAAACATACCAAATTAGTTTGACAGGATCTGTTTCCCATGAACCCATGTTTATTGGCACTACTCTCCTTTAATTATTTTTATTAAAGGAGTTCCATAACAATCATTCCATTATTTTGACCAGGATCAATATCAAGTCATCCCATTTACTCTTTTATAAATATTGGCACATTTACTTTCTTCCTGTCCTCTGGAACCTCACCAGTGTTCCAAGACTTACTGAAAATCAAAATTAATGGTCCAGAGAGCTCCTCAGCCCTCTTAACTTGCAATTATGTGGTTTTTAATCTGGACCTATTTATTTAAAAATGACTTAAAGCAGATACTAATATACTCCTGAGTTATTGTTAAAATGGAAAATATTTCATCACCATATGATATGATTACATCATCTGGCTTTTTCTCAAATATGGACTAGAATTATCCATATTGAACACTTCTGCTTTTTCTTCAGTGACAATTCTACCATTTCCATCTAGTAATGGAGCAAAAGACCATTTAGGATTTTTTGTCCTTCCTAATATAGTTTTAGGTTCCTTTTTATTGTCCTAAGTGATGTCTATATTTGCATTTAGTGATTTAACTAAGTGATTGGGCAACAAAATGGCAAATGAAATTTAATATGGATAAATGTAAAGTAATGCACATTGGAAAAAATAACCCCAACTATACATACAATATGATGGGGGCTAATTTAGCTACAACAAGTCAGGAAAAAGATCTTGGAGTCATCGTGGATAGTTCTCTGAAGATGTTCGCGCAGTGTGCAGAGGCGGTCAAAAAAGCAAACAGGAATCATTAAAAAGGGGATAGAGAATAAGACAGAATATTATTGCCCTTATGTAAATCGATGGTACGCCCACATCTCGAATACTGCGTACAGATGTGGTCTCCTCATCTAAAAAAAGATATACTGGCACTAGAAAAAGGCAACTAAAATGATTAGGGGTTTGGAACAGGTCCCAGATGAGGAGCGATAAAAGAGGCTAGGACTCTTCAGCTTGGAAAAGAGGAGACTAAGGGGGGATATGATAGAGGTATATAAAATCATGAGTGATGTGGAGAAAGTGGATAAGGAAAAGTTATTTACTTATTCCCATAATACAAGAACTAGGGGTCACCAAATGAAATTAATAGGCAGCAGGTTTAAAACATATACAAGGAAGATCTTCTTCACACAGCGCACAGTCAACTTGTGGAACTCCTTACCTGAGGAGGTTGTGAAGGCTAGGACTATAACAGCATTTAAAAGAGAACTGGATAAATTCATGGTGGTTAAGTCCATTAATGGCTATTAGCCAGGAGGGTAAGGAATGGTGTCCCTAGCCTCTGTTTGTCAGAGGATGGAGATGGATGGCAGGAGAGAGATCACTTGATCATTGCCTGTTGGTCCACTCCCTCTGGGGCACCTGGCATTGGCCACTGTCAGTAGACAGGATACTGGGCTAGATGGACCTTTGGTCTGACCCGGTACGGCCATTCTTATGTCCTTAACTCTGCTGGCCATGTATTTCTTCTTGTGTTCTTTTGCTTCCCTTACCAATCTTCTACAATTCCTAGCTTCTACTTTATATTCATTTCTATCAACTTCCCCTTTTTCCATTTGTAATTTTTTTTTTATCACTGCTTTCACTTCCCCTCCAAGCCATGCTTTTTGGTGGTCGTTGTTTTTGGGTTTTTTTAATCAGTGGAGTCTTTTTCTCAATTGTGGGTTTTGGGGCATCTAGTAAAATGTTCTTATAGTTCAACTTATTCCCCCTTTTTTGTGCAAATTCTCTCAGCTGATATGTCTCATAATTGTACCCAGGTTTGTGAAACTGGCTCTCTTAAAGTGCCAAGTTATATATTACTGGTTTGGACTTCACATTTATTATGTGCAAATCGTATGAGCAAGTCGCCATCATTTGCACTTATGCAACCACTAAATTTTATCAATTCCTCTGTCAACATGAGGTCTAATATAGAATTCTCCTGTGTTGGATTCATCATTGCATGAGAGAGAAAATTGTCATCTATAATTTTTAGTAATTTCAAATACATTTTAATACTGGTAGCATGAAACTTCCATCATGCTGCTAAGATTGAAGTCCCCCAGGGTAATGCAGCTAGGGTCATCCTGCTTCTTAATGTAATGTGGTGATCTGCATCATATACCGACTAATACCACATCTTACGTTTTATCTGTAAGCATTCAATATCATTTGCTTCAGTCGTCAGTGACTTGGAAACAGGTGTTTCCATTTTTGACCGTGTGCCCTCTCCCCTACACTGTACTTCCTAAATAGTGATTTTAACATTCCCATCATGCAAGTCTACTTGGTTTCAGTAATACCACATAGGTCTAATTTATGCTCATAAATGAACAATTCCAATTCCTCTTTTATTACCCGGGCTGCTAGCATGGGTATATAGGAAATTAAACAATCTTCTCTTCATATCTGTGGTGCTTTGAATAACTTTCTTCTCAACACCTTGATTTTATACAAAATGAGTGCTCAGTTGTCCAATCAAATTATCTACCAGCCAGTCTAAATCCCACCTCCAGTTCACGGCTTCAATGTTTGTTTACCTAATGTCTGTCTGTCTGTCTAAACTTAACAGTCCAGCTGCTCACACCTAGTGACCTCAAACAGTCGGATGGGTCATTAAAATGCTTGTCCATTCCCACAAGCAATGGACAGTGCAAGTACATTTTCTAGCACTTTGTATAGTCCAGTTTTAAACCTTTACAATGATAGGACCCCCATTACTTCCTTTCAGAGAGTATAAAAACATATCCCAGATGTGGTCACCCCAAAGCCTCAGTTAGGGAAACTGGCACCTTACTTCTTAGGACCTATTGCTTCCTTGTATGTAGCCCAAAATTGCAATAGCCTGTTTTGCTGCCATGTTATATTTCACACTCATATTATGGTATTCTAGGTTTCTCCCTGGCTTTTAGTATCTGGGTTTGATTGTATTTCTGTAGAGGTATTAGCTGCTTTCCCCCCCACAGCATTTAAGGCCAGATGGGACCTTAGATCATCTACCCTAACCTCTGACATATATTGGAGGCCACAGAATTTCACCCAGTTACCCTTCATTGAGCCTGCTAACTTATTTGACTAAAGCATGTTTTCCAGAAAAGCACCAGGCTGGATCTAAAGACAGCAAGAGAATGACAATCATTGTTTAAAAAAATTATGCCTTCTTCCCAAGCTGAATTCTACAAAACTGGGTGACGGGGCAACAGAATGGCAGATGAAATTCAATGTTGATAAATGCAAAGTAACACACATTGGAAAACATAATCCCAAATATACATATAAAATGGAGTGTAAATTAGCTGTTACCACTCAAAAAAAAAAAAAAAATCTTGAGGTCATTGTGAATAGTTCTCTGAAAACATCCACTCAATGTGCAGCAGCAGTCAAAAAAGCAAATAATACTGGGAATCATTAAGAACGGGATAGTTAGTAAGACAGAAAATATATTGCCTCTATATAAATCCATGGTACGCCCACATCTTGAATACTGCATGCAGATGTGGTTGCCCCATCTCAAAAAAGATGCATTGGACTTGGAAAAGGTTCAGAAAAGGGCAACAAAAATTATTAGGGGAATGGAACAGCTTCCGTATGAGGAGAGAGTAATAAGATTGAGACTTTTCGGTTTGGAAAAGAGACGACTAAAGGGGCATAGAATAGAGGTCTATAAAATCATGACTGGTGTGGAGAAAGTAAATAAGGAAGTGTTATTTATTCCTTCTCATAACACAAGAACTAGGGGTCACCACATGAAATTAATAGGCAGCAGGTTTAAAACAAAGAAAAGGAAGTATTTTTTCCACACCGTGCACAATCAACCTGTGGAACTCCTTGCCAGAGGATGTTGTGAAGACCAAGACTATAACAAGGTTCAAGAAAGAACTAGATAAGTTTATGGAGGATAGGTCCATTAATGGCTATTAGCCAGGATGGGCAGGGATGATGTCCCTAGCCTCTGTTTGCCAGAAGCTGGGAATGGGCGACAGGGGATGGATCACTTGATGATTATCTGTTCTGTTCATTCCCTCTGAAGCACCTGGCATTGGCCACTGTTGGAAGACAGGCTACATGGACCTTTGGTCCGACCCAGTATGGCCGTTCTTATGTTCTTATTTTGCTTGTTCATGCCCAAGTTTCTAGTCTCCCTTTTTCTCCTTTTCAGATCATTAGTCCTTGCTAGGTGACTCAGCAGGGAATCTTATATCTATCCCCCTAATATTTTTCTGTTAGGGAGTCTAGCAGATTGTAAAAAGTGAATTTTAAAAGTCAGTGTCCCTATTTACGCTGTTTTCTTTTTGTGTTTCTCTCACTTTGGATGAAAATCTTTCAGGCTCTTATTGCTACGTTTGTGTTTCAAACACCTGTAGTGGATCGTTTGTTTAAAAATTGTTTTCGCTCGCATTTTAAATTGTGGCAGCATGTCTCGTTTGTACAAAAATCTCAAATGTTAGGCTACATTTAAGCTGCGTCCCTTCAACTTTATTAGTATGATTTTAGATTATCAGCTTTCTAAATAAGAAAAGTGATTCAAAATATTCCATATTACAGCCCTGAAGTGTCCTAATTTTAAAAGAGGTTATGTGTAGAAGTAGTGGGCTCCCTCTTCATGGCTTTAAGGAAAGGAAGGGGTGAGTTAAAGTGGAAGAAGTTGAAATTTATAAAGGTATTGAAGGGAGGGCAGCAAATGACACTATGCTACATTCCTCCTCCTCATAGGATATTACTGCTGTTTTTAAATAGTCAGGTCAAGCAAGACCCAATGAACCAATGTGGGAAAATGCCCTCTCATTGGCTCTGTTTTTGGCATCTAATTTTAAAATTGCTTTGTTATGACTTACTCTCTCTGCAGGTTTTCCATTGCCTGAATGAAATCCTGGATCTCTGTCACAGTTTCTGTTCTCTGGTCAGTCAGAATTTGGGCCCATTGGATGAGCGTGGAGCTGCACAGCTGAGCATCCTGGTAAAGGTGAGTCTTTGTCCATCCAGGTCCTCTCCTCCTTTCTGCTGTGTGCATACATAGGACATGACAAACAGATAGAGCTGATTTTGGATTTAGGCTTGACAATATGACGGTTACGTTTTTTTTAAACTGATTTAGTAAAACCAGTGCAAATCCCTATGTGGACACTTACTTGGGATTAAGAGTAGCCACCCTATGTTGATCAGGAATTTGTTTTAAGCTAAACTGAAATTAAAAACAAGTTTTAGTTAAACTGGGGCAACTCTTATGTAGGCAAGGCAGCACCCAGGCCCTACCCTTTGCTGTCTACAAAGAACTGATGAGTGCAGAGCTGCAGCCAGCAAGCTCGTCACCTGCGTTGAGCAAGCAAATACAAACTTGCAATAAACTTTATAAGATTGTGGTGTTGGGAAAAGCAGCTTGTGAGTCTCAAGGTCTGTACTTTCACCCTGTTATATCAAGCACTAGAATGTCATGGGGGAAATAGCTAGCTTACCTTACAGTGGAGATGGCACAGTGTCACTTTGCTGTCAAAGGCCACTTGTATCTGGAAGGAAATGTCACTTTAGGTCCTTGAAAGATTGTTTTGGCAGCAGTGCGGGACAGAAAGCCACAGTAGCCTTAGCATCCTCTTGTTCTGGTCTTCTGTAATTTGCAGGGCTTCAGCCGTCAGTCCTCGCTCCTCTTCAAGATTCTCTCCAGCGTTCGCAACCACCAGATAAACTCTGACTTGGCTCAGCTGCTGCTCCGCCTGGACTACAACAAATACTACACCCAGGCTGGCGGGACCTTGGGCAGGTAGGAATATGCAGCACTGAAGCCCGTAAGGGCATCAGGCTTGGTGGTAGCAGCAACTCTGCTTTCTGAGGTTATTAAAACAAAGTGGATTAACTAATTCTTGGTGATTTTATTAAGAGGTTCTGTTGTGGGAGGACTTGGTAATTTTCCTTCTGGGCCCAAAATTACTTATCAAAAGGCTCAAATGGGCATTACATGGACTAAAGTGCTGCCATGTGATGGGGCCAGTGGGTCTGAATTAGTGCCACTCACCATAGCTGCTTCTTCCTCACGGTTTGTACATTTACTTTGGGATCAATGTAAGCTACCTACCATGTGGTGTTCACTGATCACTGGAGCCATCTACCCACTTGCATGGAGGGAATTTCTTAGGGTATGTAATTAATGGTGTCTTTTTCCTCCTCTCTTGCAGTTTTGGGGTTTGAGCACTGAGACCGGTTTTTCTGGCTGAGAACTAGTGCGCAGCAAGGATAACAACTGCTGCTGCAGTGAGCGTATTTTCCTGGCCCTGTTCCTAGGGAATTCGCATTTTTCTGGCCAAATCCTTCTCCATAGCTGTTTGATATCCTGGCAATAGCTGAATATAATCTCTCTTCTGGAAAAAACGAATAGGGAGAATGTCTCATGCAGTCAGTGCTCCTAGTGACTGCAGGGAGCCATTCCACTCATTGAATACAGCAGTGAGCACACGCTCCTGTAGCATTTCTATATCCCTGTTGTGCTTCATACCTGGTGTCATTTTCTGAAGAGGAGGAAATGCAAGATCACGGAGCTCCTCTTCAGCCAAACTGTTAACCTTTGCCACTAGGGAAGCAGAGAGAAGTATCCTACAAAATGCCTCCGTATGGTAAAAGGATCCGACTGTATGCATAGGGTTCAGTTTGTACAATAAATCATTTTGCAGTTGCCATGATCTCAGATTCAAACAAATCTGCAGATATGTCTGATGCAGCAGGGAGAAATCACAAGAATTGGGTTGTAGGTGTACGTTGCTGTAGTGCCGGATTAGGCAGCTAATAGTGTCTATACAGTCTAAGGTTTGTGCAAATGCACACTGGACTTTGTTTGAGCAAGAGAGAGAAGTATGGGGTTATTGATGCAAGCTCTTTCTTTCTGTGAAAAGAGAATTTTATCTTAACCCAAGGAGAGGTAAAGGCAGGGGTGTGGTTAGGTCTAAGCACACCTGTTCTCACTTTCAGGTGACAAACAAGAAGCAGGCAGCATTCTCTCCAGCAAATGTGAACAAACTTGTTTGTCTGAGCGATTGGCTGAACAAGTAGGAGGACTGAGTGGACTTGTAGGCTCTAAAGTTTTACATTGTTTTATTTTTGAATGCAGGGGATTTTTTTGTATATAATTCTACATTTGTAAGTTCAACTTTCATGATAAAGAAATTGCACTACAGTACTTGTATTAGGTGAACTGAATAATTTTTTACAGTGCAAATATTTAATCAAAAATAATATTAAGTGATCACTCTACACTTCGTATTCTGTGTTGTAATTGAAACCACTATATTTGAAAATGTAGAAAACATCTAAAAATATTAAATGGTATTCTATTATTGTTTAACAGTGTGATTAATCGTGATTAATTTTTTTAATCGCTTGACAGCCCTACAATTTACACTCAACCTCTTTTGTATCTACAGCCTTCTGCCAGCTATGGACTATGAGGTCTTGATACGAGTGCAGCTGGCTAAGGCCTGTGTGTCACTGTGTGGTAACTGCTTGCTTGTGTGATGGGGGCCAGATGCTGTACTGTTCCTGCAGGGGAAAGGGCTTGCCTCATACCTGGAATCTTAAAGTAGGGCTGTCAATCACACAACGCCTGTGATTAACTGAAAACAAAATTAATGTGTTAATCACATACCTCTACACAGAGAGGGAGGCATGGACAGGAGGTGGCTAGAGCCCCAGCCCAGAGCCTATATTTGAAAATATAGAAAACATCCAAACATATTTAAATAAATTGTATTCTATTATTAACAGTGCAATTCAAACTGATTAATTTTTTTTTTTTTTTTGCCACCCCTACTTAAAGTTATCTTTTAACCCTTCAAACACTGCTGCCTGTTCCAATTTTCTGCTCTGCCAACACAGATAAATAGTCCCCAGTGTCTATGTGCCTTCTCTGGTATCAGCCATGCCAGTCTGTGCACAGTCTAGTATACATGCTAGGAAACAGTAGCCAGAATGGTCACAGGAAGGCAGGCAAGATAGCACTTGCTCTACCCTGGAGTTCCATAATCGCAGCAGTGCCAAGCACACCTTCACCCACTTTCATCTCAAATCCATCCTGTGAAGAGAGCAACATCAGCAAATCCAAGCTGCTCAGCAAGAGACATGCACATCCTAACCCGTGCGCGCACACAGCAAGGGAGTACTCAGTGCCCCACACTAGACCTGGCACTTGGTTGTGGGGTGAATGCTCCCACAGTCAAATAGGGCATTCAGTTCATTGGTCTGGACTTACTTGGGCTGAGATTTTAGACCTGGTAGCCACCTTTAAAGCAAGCAGGAGAGTGACAAGGTGTTTAGCAAGGGGAAATTTAGCTGAAATCCACTATCTGCCCCTGAAATGAGCCAAGTCATGGGCTCATGGGGGGGAGGGGGAGAAAAAGTGTTACCACAAGAGATTCAACATTTATTTCATCATAAAAGTCCAGCAAATAAAACTATATACAGTGATCCATGCATGTGGCCAGTAACACAGAGACATTTAAAACCTGATTAAAAACACAGTCTTCACACCAGCAGGGAGGGCAGGACACAGGGTGGCATTAGCAGGGGCCATAGTCATGTTTATATTTTGGATGCTTGTTGTAGCCAACTCTCTCCCCAGCAATGAGGCTCTGAATAACCCACTCCTGCGACACAACAGGCAGCCGTAACGCTTCCGCACACTTCAGGACAGCAGCTGGGCAGGACGAGTCACTCACCACCACATCAAACACCCCCAAAGCAATATCTGCAGGGAGCAGGACACAGGCTATTGTCAGGGGGAAAAGAAAAGACTCCTCCCTCCCTGCAGTAAAGAGATGCAGTCTCACTGGTCCAGCAACCTTAATCAGAAAATTCTATGTCTTGTAAAGTTAAAAGTACTCCACATCGAGGCTTGAGCTCAGATGGAGCCTCAAGTGCTGAAGATCAAAAAACAAGGCTGCCGTTTGGCAGATGAACAAACGGCTGCTTGGTCCCACATCCTACATGAGCTCCATAGCTCACAGGTCACCCTCACTGGGACTGGCGGGAGAGGAGATTCATTGCCTGACAGCAGACCCAGAAGGGAAGCAACTGCTGACCCAGTTTTCCCTTTCTAAAAGCACAGACTGGACCACCACCTGAACTTTTGCAGCATGCAATAGTTCACTCCCAAAATGGTGTCAGGGGAAAAGCGGAGACTTCCCCATTTTATCCAGGCAGAGGGTTACCAGTTATCCTGCCCTATGTCTGCTACCCCATCACTGCTCTCACCTACAGCAGCCTAAGCCCCTGATCAAGACAATTCTAAATCATCTGAACTCCACACAAGACTGCACAGGCACTGAAATCCCAACTACTGGATATGAGATTCACACATGAGGCTCTCTGGCTGGTGGGTACCTTTGTTCTGGGCATTCGAGTAGTGTTGTTTAACTGATGCTGCTCCCCCTGTCATGAGGATTTCTGACCAGAGCTCCAGGAAGTTCTGCTGTTGGTCTGATACCAGAAGAACCTTCAGGTTACCAAAGGGGTTCTCTCGGGGGTGCCTGGAAAGGGAACAAGAGGAGGGTGGAAGTGGCAGATCCCTACAGACTCAAAACAGTAACTTAATTCCAGGGCCACTTACTCTGGTAGCCTGTCTGCTTAGTTAAATGACCCCTCACCACCCTTGTATCTGAATGCCTCACAAACATCAATAACTTTATCCTCCCAACAGCCCTTTGAGGTAAGGAAGTATTAACCCCTTTTACAGATAGGGAAACGGAGGCACAGACACTGATTTGCTCAGTCACATGATGAATCTATGGCAGAGCTGGGAAATGAACACACATCTCCCATGTTCCAAGCCATGCCTTAGCTACAAGGCCACTGTCCCTTCTCAGTGAGGATGGGGGTGAGAAAAGTTGTGGCTGGAGGGGATTGCTGAAACAAAGTATACTAGTGTTGTTCTCTTCTAATTTTTTAAGCTCTTTCTGGTAGCAAGGTGCCTGCAGCTGAAACCAATATCCTGGGTGCATTTTCATCAGAGCTGCATACAGCGGGATTGTCACTTCCCTGTTCAATTAAGAGGATAACTAAAATTAGAGATGCCACTGTTTATGAAGCCAAAATAGCAGGCCTTCTGCTGCCATCTCTCATTGCAAGCCCACATTCCTGCATCCCAGATTTCTCCTGCCCACGGAGTATTTGGGAGTGTTGGGTTATTTCTGCCCCAGATGTATTAGCTGTGTTTTCCCCAAAGAATCTCCTCAGCAATATGAAGGAAATAACAGTCTCTTTCTAGTTCCCTCTCTATTTTTCTGTCCTCTGTTTAGTATGTATTTGCTAGTGCAACATGTTAACCTTTCCCTTACCAGATCATTAATATTTAATAAAATAGATACTGTTGTGCAACTCTGCTGCATCCACTACACAGCCAATCTCAAGGAATATGATAACCTATCAGCTGCTTTACTCAAGTCCATAGCCAACATCTGCTGCTTTCCTTAATAGACTACAATTGTAATTCAAATTTTACAATAGATCTGCTAGTTTTCATGGGCTAGGTAACCCATCTGGGGCCTGTCAAACCAAGTAATTCTAATGTTCTGAGAACTGAAAAAACCCTCTATCTGGACCTGTGTCCACCCTTTCCTTTCTTCATTCACTCATGAAATCACTTGCTTCAGTCATCTTCAAGTCTCTTCCATGGGGCCCTCCCCAAGTTGTCCTTGATTTTAACTCCTTTCCCTTCACTCATGCTGTGGGAGTTCAACCTTCCTCAGAATTCCCTTTTTTCTAGCACCTGGAAAACACTGGCCCCAGAATATGGAAGCACAGGAGGTAAGCAGAGGGGACAAAAGAGATTGGCCAGTGAAAGCTGGCAGGGTTCTAGAATCTGCCCCAGAAACTAGAGTGAGGAATACAGCTCCCTCTGCCCAACTGCATATATTTAACCTGTTTGCTCCCCAAAAGCCCTTGTCCTAATGGAGCCCAGGATCACATGGTGCAGAGAATAATTTCTGTCCTATGGGTGGGGATAGTGTCTGCTATAGACACAGACCTTCCCAACTAGAGAATTCAGTTAGATAGCTCCAGCTGCTCTTCTCTTCCTTACTTCAGTTTTGCTTCTTGTTGTGTCCAGGGCTAAAGGCAGATTGTCACAGGAGATGGTCTGCTCACTGCACGACCCCAAAATATTGCTCCCACGCATTAGGGAGAAAACAGGGGGCTATGTTCCCCCCTCTATCTAGTTACTCATATGACTCCCAATATCACAGTAGTGCAGCACCTCCCAATCACTAGTGTATTTATCGTCACAACAACCCTCTTACTTTAACCCTACCTATGCCTTCAGATCCTGGTTACTCAGTGCTTACCACTCCAGCAGCCTTTCCTCTTGGAGGCTGTAGCCAGCTGGGAGAAGATAATTACAGTAGTTTTGAAGTTGGTTAGCATGGCAACTGTCACGGACCCAGACATGAGATACACAGGGAATTCCACTGGCAAGGCACAGGAAGTACTTCCGGGTTCGGCAGTGCTGATCTGCAATCAGGAGACACTGATATGCCGCATTACACTGGGGGAGGAGGCAAAGAAACAAAGCATCAGAGTCTGGTACTACCGAAGCAACAGGAAGAATCCTTCCATAAAAACTCGGGGGGGGGGGGGGGCGGGGGGGGTGCAACTAAGAGCACTCAGGAGGCACAGAGGGCAGGAGGAGAGGTGTGCAGCTGCTCCCTGCAGGACTACACTCCACTAGCCATCCACTTAGGCATCGCACATGAAGTATATTCCCTCAGTCTTCTGTGATGGCAGGTGGTTAAGGTGACTTGGTCATCTGGCTAAACCTGAAAAGTCCACCCCTTCCAGGGTCCTAAAGTCCAAGAAATCTTCTGAGCTGAGCTATGGCCCTCCTGGGCTTTTGTCAGTCTACCACTCCTCTCCTTAATATCATAGTTTCATCTGATAAGATGGCAGTAGGGGGGGAACCCAGGGCCCAACCTATTCAATGGTTCCCAGCCCTGGGACCCCCTAAAGAGCTGGGCTTCCTGTCCCTGTAACCAAACAAAAAAAGGACTTGCACTCTTTCCCAGGGCCTCTTCCTACACTACCAGCCTTCCTAGCTGGCCTCCTACCCTTTGAAGAACACGGATTCCTAGCAGTCCCTCTCAGCTTGGCTCTCCCAGCTTCCATCAGGTCCTCCTTCAACAGGAGCAACAGATCACCACTCTTCCTGGTGTTGTCTCTTCACTCTGCCTCTGTACTCCTTTAGCAACAGCATGCCTTCTGCCATACTGCAGCCCTCTTTGGCCTCTTCAGAAACAGTATGAGCAGACACCCGTTCACCAGTAGTCTGTGTCTTTCCCAGGACTCCTCTCTTTACATCCTCAGCAGGCCTGCTCCTAGTCACCTGACTCTTTGGCTCCGTGTGGGGAGGAAGGCCAACTCTGGTGCAGCTGAGCCCTCAGCCCTCTTAAAGGGCCACCTCATGCTGTGATACAGGACTTAAAGATCTTCTAAACTCGAGGTAGATTATTTTCCGGAAAGTCCAGAGAGGCATCAGAGTATCCAAATATTTGGAGATTTAACCTCAAGTTTCAAACCCTCAGGCTGGAAGCTGTCTGGATCTTTGTATTTCATTGGGCCTTTCATCAGGAGATCTTCCAAGAGAGGTAGCTCCCAAGGAGTTCAGACACTTTTGGAATCAAGGGATCCAGGAGTTTTAAGGCTAGCCGGGGGCTACTGGGGATTCCCTGACCCTCTCCAACATGATCTTCCTAGCAACTCTGGTGAGAAGAGGCAGAGGAATGAAGGTCAGATCAGCTGAATGAGGAATCATCTGTCCTCAAGACTGTTGATTCCAGTGCCTGGAGCAGAAGAGATCCAATGTTTTGTTCTTGATGGAAGCAAACCAATTTATTTGTGGAAAACCCCATTTGAGAAGCACTAGAGGGAGAATCTGTTGTTCAGTTCCCATTCCCCTGGGGAAAGAGTACAGTAGCTGAGCCAATTGACTTGGGTGTTGAACTTGCCCTTGACATAGGCTGTCCCGAGAGAGAATGGTTTCTTTTCTGCCCAAAGGAGGATTCTGGTGGCTTCTGCCTGCACAGAGGAACTGCAGGCCCTGTCTTGCCTGTTGATATAGACCACTGCTGCCTGTTGCCCGACTGTACTAAGGCAGCAGAGGTCAAGGGAGGGGAAAAACATCTAAGGGCATTCCTGATGGTTCTAAGCTCTGGTGGGGAGGGAGGCGCAGAGAAAGGAGGACGACTGCCCACCGCACCTACGGGGTTGTGGCCTATTTCCCTTCATGAGGCAGAGCTATCTAGAGACGCTATGGATGGTGGCATAGAAGCAAAACACTCTGCAGGAATGGCTAACTGAATTAGTCTCCAGACCAGACAATTGTTATGATAATTTGTTTTATTGGTTTTAAATGTGTTGCCTTTCGATTTCCTTAGGTGTCATACAGACATCAAGGAGACAGATGGTGAATTTGAGCTCATCACATCCCTTCTTTGTCTCCTCTTTAAACAACAGTCTGAATTTTTTCAATCTCTGTTCACAACAGTCTTTGAGCAGTCCACAACAATGCGCAGGTCTCCCCCAAGTTGATATAGTTAATTTAGAACCCAGTAAGGTGCAAGAGCAGTTTAAATTATTTCTTCCAATGTGAATTACCTTGCACTTGTCATCAGTGACTTTCATCTGCTTTTGATCAAGAGCATCAAATGCTGTGGGAAGCCCAAAAGAGGAAGAGAAAGGTGCATGGGCCCTATTCACAGACTAGGGCCCCACTCTATCATCCAACCCATCCCTCCCCACAAGATTTCCAGGCATTACACAAACATTGCTTACACCACCCATCACAACATGGTTCCAATTGCCCTGCTCTGTACTGCTCCAGCCACTCTCCAGAGTAGTCATCCTCCCCTCACATAGTTTCAGCTCCTCACCATTTCTATAGGAATAAATTTTGGGCAATCAGACTGCACGTCCTCACCTGGGTTTCATTGAAGTCCTCCAGGATGTAGCCGGCTCCAGTTCGCAGCTGCAATGCTGTGTACTCTTTGTTGTAAGGAATTGAGAATTCTAGAACAGGAGGAGAAGAGAGCTAAAAGCCTTGGCTACCTAAGCTATGCACAGCCCATGCCCTCAGCCCACAAGAGAGGAACAGACTGACCCCACAGAGATTCTAATATCAGGAACATATGGTGAGGACACAGAGCACCTCATGGAGATACAGCAGAGAACGGAGTACACTGCTGGCCAAACTGGTCACTCAAGTAACCCATGACTCTGAACAGCTGCTTTTAAAATCAAAACATCAAGTTCATGCACATTAGCACTGTATCTGCCAAGGGTAAGTTCAAGCCTCTTGTTCCGGCTTTCAAGCCTTAAGTCACTCAGCCCCATCCTGTGTCAGAGAGACTCTGTTCCCATATCTCCTCCTACAATCTGCCAGTAATGCCAGCCGCGACACCACCTTCATTTCCTTCACTGACTGAAGAGCCTGCGATCCTTACCATAATTCTCATCCTATGCCTCCCCTTCCCTGACATCATATCCTTCCCTGAAGCAGAGACTGGGTCTGTGCTCATTTCTGTGAAGGGCCTAACACACAATGGGATAAATAGTAAAGTGGGGACAACAAGAATTTGCATATATGCCTGAGTAGATACCACCCATCCCCTTTCCCTAAACCTACAGGATTCTACCTGGAAATACAATGGGGAAGATTCATCTCACCTTCCTCTTCCTCACTACTGCCTGCAGGACCATCTGATGGCTTCTGGTGAATAGCCAGTTTGTCACTGGGGGTTGCCATAGTGAGAAGGAAAGCATAGCCCAGAAAGAGGGTCTTGTTGTGGGGCAATGGCCCATGATGCTCCTCCAGCATCGAGGGATCTCCTGTGTGATCTCCACTTTCACAAGGGCTCACAAATTCACCTGCCCTCACAGCCCCTGTGGAGAGAAGGAACTGCTATGAAAGCCCCAGCATTGGGTCACCCAATGCAATGGCATCAGGGATAAATTCAGGCTGTTCCAGATGGCTCACCATGCTGGTACTTTTCCTTGGTGGATGCCACGTTGTGCTCCAGAATTTAAAAAAAAAAAAAGTTTCTAAGTCTCTTGCCCTCATGGTTGCAAAGAATCTTCAAAAGATAACTGGAGTGTATCTAGCACAATAATGTCTGCTAGAGCGGGCAGACAGCCTGAAACAATGGCTCAGAAAATGGACAGCTGTCCCATTCATTTCCATGAGTGTTAATTCTGAAGTCTAATAATGTCAACAGAAATGTCAATATGTTAGGTATTTCAGTGCTGATCAAAACATACAAGAAAGGGGAGGGATGATCACATCCCTAACATCTGAACAATACTCTGCAAAGCACATCTTGGATGGGCAGAACTTGGGACAGCATTGCAGCTTATTTTTAATCCTTCTGTCCAAGGTAAGAGTCTCTACATGTCCAGGGAGAAACATAGCCTCAAACACAGAGGCCGTGGGTTCCAAACATTTACTCAGGAGAAAGGGAAAAATCTACTTTCACATGCAGGGAGAGAAGCCTGCAGCCCCTGAGTTTGTTTAGAGCAGAACGGAAGGTTCTTACCAGGTTTCATTGCTGCAGACTTGCGCCCTCGTTTGGCTGGGGATCTCTCATCTTCGGAGGCAATTAGCTTCCTCTTCCCAGACAGCAGGCCTGGGGCAACACGCGGACTCTCCAGTCCTTTGCGAGTGGGTGTAGTGCTGCTGCTGGAAGTGCTGGGTGAGCCAAAGTTACTGCGCCGCTTCCGCTTCCCCTCCACCAGGTTATCTAAACCACGGTAAGCCAGTGGCCAGTCATCCATCTCCCACTCACCAAACCCACAAGCATCACCCATCCCAGAGTGATAGACAGCCTCATATGCAGAGCACACAGAGCTTTACACATCATCTCCTGGCCCAGGGGGAGAGCATCAGCTTTCCTACATCTTGTGTCTTCGTTCACTCCCCATGAGACTCCTTACCTGCCTTCAGAGGGCTGACATGGCATCCCTTCACTGAGCTAAGGCAAGTACTACAGATGCCCCTGCAGCTCCCTCTCTTCCAGTCACCTCCCCATCTTGGCATCTGTTCCTTCTAGGTGAATCATACCTGTGCAGCAACCACACACAGTGCTGTTGGAGCAGCACTAGAAAGAAGCAGCAGCAGAAGCATGATCCATGCTTAATTAGGGCCTGTCCAGGGTCAGTTCCCACTGAATTCTTATAGATATCATGCAATGCCTCAAGGCTGCAAATAGACAAAATATGACTAGCAAAGTCAGTGTGTTGCCAGTAGAACCATAAGCTGACTTCACACCTGGAGTAACACATGGTTTGGATGCAGTTTGGGAAGCCCCCCAACAGTTCAATACAGTCACTTCTTACCCAGGCTGATATCAGCTGCCTTGGTCAGAGGTGTGATTGGTTCATACGGACTCAGCCCAAACTGCTCCCGAAGCTTGTTTCCTTGTTCCAAGGACAGGATTACTGCCATACGCTTGTACCATTTCCTCTGGCCTTCCTTTTCAATACAGTAATACAGCTCTCCAGACTCCTTCCGGTGTCCCTTCACCACACCTGACAAGATAGCAAATTAGAACTGTTTACTGACAAGATCTTTGACTCTTCACACAACGCATAGTCAACCTGTGGAACTCCTTGCCAGAGGATGTTGTGAAGGCCAAGACCATAACAGATTTAAAAAAAGAACTAGATAAATTCATGAGGATAGGTCCCTCAATGGCTATTAGCCAGGATGATGTCCTTGGCCTGTTTGCCAGAAGCTGGGAATGAGCAACAGGGGATGGATCACTTGATGATTGCCTGTTCTGTTCATTCCCTCTGGGGCACCTGGCACTGGCCACTGGTGGAAGACAGGATACTGGGCTAAATGGACCTTTGGTCTGACCCAGTAGGGCCATTCTTATGTTATGTTCCTGAACCTACCCCACAGCCAGGCACCCACCTCCCAGCAGACAGCTCCTGCTGGATTCAGTGACCTACACCAAGGCCACTGGCCTTTTTCAGACCAGAGAGGAAGTGAGGAGTTGAGCTGCAGGAGCACAGCTGTTACCTGCACTGAAATACTCATCCTCAGAGAGCGCAGTCACCTCAGTTTCCAGTGGAATGGGATCGCAGAGTAAAATATCTTTGCCTAAGACATCACACTCGTATCCATCATCAAAGAGCAGCTTGTACTTTCCTGCCCCAACATCCTGGGTGATTGTCCCAGAATAGAAGTAGGCATTTGAGGACCACTTGGCTACAACTCGCAGGCCCACAAAGCTGCTCCCAGAGGATAAGTCCGCACTGTCCGAGGGACCTGCCACCACCTGCAAGGGAATTTCCGGAGAGTCACTTCGGCGCAAAGTGCAAGGGCCAGCAGCATCAAATCTGTCCCCACCCTCTGGTGGGCGAACCACAATGCGCACAAAGGGCTTCTCCTCTGGTGACGCTGTAGTCGAGATATCTTCCACCCCTAGCAGGCCACTCCCAGCTGCATCCCTGGGAAAGGGAGAGAAAAAAGGTGTGAGCTCCATGGGGAGCAGAGAAAGCAACTATTATGTATCAAAGGAAGATTTCCCAAGCTGGGTACTTGCATAACCACTCCTTTCTCCTCCACCAACCATGAACCAGCCACCTCTCTCTGTTCATCCCTGCAGTTCCCCACTGAGCCCCTTCTCACCCACTCCTCCCATCATATGCAGCCACCTGCTCCCTATTCACTATTTGCTCATTCAAAAAAGAGACCCGGTTCCATCCTACTTTTCCAGGGTACCTTGTTCCAGTTGCTCGAGATGGCGGGCGGCCCCTTCTCCCTCGCCCACGGGGTGTAAGAGGTGCTTTCCCACCCTGTCGGATGCCAAGTGCTGGGTCTTCATCCTCCTCACATGCTGTTGCTCCTGTCTGACCGGCCCTGAGAGGGGACCCTGGCTGGCCAGCCCCTTTTCTAGGGCTAGGAATTAAGTGATATTATTTCACTGCCCTAGAAGAAGCCATCAGCAAATCCACTCCCTCCAAGTTTCTATGTGTCCCCAATTTCTGGTGAGAAGTTTGCCTGACAGTCACCTTGCTGGCAGAGTTTCACGAAGCCTACGGGAAGCACTGCACCAAGGGGAGGCAAATCCAGTCCTTTCAGGAAGAAAGGAGGGGTTGGGAAAAATAAAGAGAACAGAAGATTTTCCCCTTTCCATATATCAAATCAGATCCCTCCCAGGAAATGTATGCAATACTCCACCCTTAGGACAGTCACCATCCACTTGTCTTCATGAGACTTAGCAGCTCACCCTCTCCCCAACCTAAGGTTGCCAACCCTCCAGGATTGGCATGAAGTCTCCAGGAATTAATATTTAATTAAAGATTAATCTTTATGTCATGTGATGAAATCTCCAAGAATACATCCAACCAAAACTGGCAACCCTACTCTAACCCCACCCCCCAAGGAAGCACCTGCCTTCCTGTCCCCAAGGCATTATACGCACCTCAATTTTCCTAGGACTCCTCTACCACTGGGTAAGGCAAACTCTCCAGCTTCCATTCCGCTGACTTTCCCTTTGAAAGATCCAGCTCCCCTCCCTGAGCTACTGCCACCATGTGTAGCTGACACGCCACTACTGGCTCCACTAGATGTTCGATGGAGACTCGAGACCTTGGATGAAAGGGAGCTGATGTCACCAAGGTCCCCGGAGGTCAGTGACGAGCCCCCTGTTGTTCGGGAGGGGGAGATGTCTGTCTCACTCTCCTGGCAATCCACTATGGGCTCTTCAGTTTCCTGAAAAGGAGAGGTCAGTCTATGTGAGAAAGAAGCTGTATGTCGATGGAGGGTGTCTGGTGGTCAGATAAGAGCTCTGAGAGAAGAGGGGATCATGTTCGTATCACATGAACCTGAATACATCAATCCAGCCCAAAAGTCTGGACAGATCCAAGAGAGGGAACCCTAACTCAGAAGGTGCTGGATGAGCTTCATGTGAGCGAGGAGAGGTAGTTCCCTTGTACAGTAACTGGAATTCTTTGAGATATTTGCTTCCTATGGAAGTTCCACATGAGGGCATACGTGTACCCATACACACTCTTGCCTGGAGATTTTTTCATTAGCAGTACCTGCAGGTCCATGCCTGCACCGTATGCCTCTTCATGCTCCAGTACAGGGGCATATAGAGAGGAGCAGACCACACCACTCCACTTCCTTCTCAACCTCAGAGCATGGTAAACTTCCAAAGCAGAAGGAAAAGGAGGGTAGGTAGAGGAGCATCTATAGCGACAAAACATCTCAAAGCCTCCAGTTACTGTTCATGGTAAGTAACCTCTTCCTTCTTGGAGTTATTATCCTACGGGCACTCCACATGAGGAGCTTCCTCAGCCACATCTCAATGCAAAGAAGGGTGCTGAGGAGGTAGATTCAGTACAGAGGGTAGAACAGCTTCACCACAGGCTGCATCTGCTCTGGAGGCCTATACTAAGGCATAACGCTGTGAGAACATGTTCATGGGGGATGAGTGGGCTGCCTTACAAATGTCCTTGATGAATACCTTCCTAAGGAGGGCTATGGAAGTTGATTGAGCCCTTCTGGAAGGAGCAGTGACTTTAGGAAGAAGTGTACACCAGAGGATGCATACCATGCCAGAATTTAGGTAGTCTCTGGGTGGAAATAAGAGTGAACCCTCATCCTCTCAGCAAAGGAGAGGAAGAGCCTGGGGGAAACCCTGGAGGGTGTAGTCCTGTGTTGATAGAAGGTCAGAGCTCTAATTATATCCGAAGTATGGAGACTGGCTTCTTGCCTTAAAGAGTGAGGCTCAGGGTAAGAGACTGGTAGTTGGATGTCCTGAGGGATATGGAACTCCAATGAAATGAGAATGGGGATGCAAAGTAACTTTGTTTGGGTAGAACACTGTACAGTAGGCTAGGCATGAGGGCACCTCCTTCCCCATCTCTCCTGGCTGAAGTGACTACCACAAGGAAGGAAGTCTTGAAGGACAAGTGGAGGAATGAACAGGTTCCCACGAGTCTGAAAGGAAGACTTAACACACTAAGCATGAAATTGAGGTGCCAGGATGAAGTAGGGTCCCAAATTGAAGGAAACAGGTTAAGGAGGGTTACCTCCTGGCATGCCAGGGTACAATCCAGACTAATGAGTAGCTGGGTCACCCTTGTCCTGTAACCTGGGTGCCCTTTACAATGCTTTGCTGCTGTAGTCTCCAACCTGGACTGCTCACAGCCTCCAGCATGGAAGTCTTACCAGCCTTGGTTATGCTGCAGGGTGACCCCCAGTCCCAGATTTTCTCCCAGAAAAGTATGGCCTGTACTGCCCAGCCCTCTCCTGAACAGTACAAATATGTTAAATCCATTATTCCTTTATGGGAGTAATAGGCACACAACTTATTACACCAAATGGAGTTACCCAGACAGTTCAACTTGAACACACTAGATTAGATAAAACAATAAAACAAGTTTATTAACTACAAAGAGAGATTTTAAAGGAGTACAAGTAATAAGGCGTAAAAGTAAAAAAATGTTAAAAATAAAATGCTTACTGGTGCCTAACTTAAAGTATATTAGAGAGATTGAAAACAATGTTGCCTGATCTGTTGATTGTATATTAGTTCTATTGATTATTTAAGAATCCCTAATTAACCACTTTGTGGTTTGGCAGGATTTCATTCCAAGATCAGGCCCAAATTTATTAGAATTACTATTAATCTGGGAAGCCCAATGTCCACAGGAACATATCACACTGAGGAAAAACCTTTCGCGGTTGCAATAGTTTTATTAACAGGTTGTAAAATCACAAACACTTCAATCCAGAGATAATATAAAATGAACATCTGAGCAACCATCTACTCACACCATCCCTTGCAGTAACCCATTGTTAGTCATTATCTCCATCACCATCATCAGGTGTCATCCTGGTGTCTCCCAAGGCCTGTAGGCCAGGATATAGCTTTTATAACGGGTTATGCTGATGCCCATGATGCCTAATGCATATTCATTAGAGGTTTCAGATCCATTTCATTATTTAAACTTTCACATCCCACAAACGTTGGGAGTGCCCTTTTCCCATAAGTTACTAGGCCTTTTACCTCAAGCTTATAAGCATATATGTTAATTAGTTACCATGGCATTCTTATGGTTGGACTTCTGCTTATGTTGCTATCTTAAAATCTCTCAAGCTGTCATCAACAAGTATATCTTATGGTTACCAATCAGCAGTTTAGTCATTACAGCGTTCTATCTTCTGATAAGAACGGCCATACTGGGTAAGACAGAAGGTCCATCTAGCCCAGTATCCTGTCTTTCATGAGTGGCCAATGCCAGGTGCTTCAGAGGGAATGAACAGAACAGGTAATCATTGAGTTATACATCCCTGTCGCCCATTCCCAGCTTCTGATCAAGAGTTACTCTTGGTTAGTTGCTTGTGCTAAGGCTTTTTACGCCTTGATTAGTTTAGCTAAACTATTGTTTTGCAGGCCTTGAGGTTTGTAGACACATTGCATTACTGTCTTAACTTATACCTATGTCTTACCTAGCAAATACATATACCTATAGGCTACAAGAACATTAAGTAATTGCTTTTGATATTCTAAACTTGCCCCTTTTGGACAAATCCGTTCAAACAGTAATAACCACATTCTTAAAAATGCCTTAAAGACAAGAGCATCCTTGGAAGTGTGATAAATGTGTTAGGTACTAAAGGACTGAATTTGATTATCATAAGTTAATGTAATAAGAAATATTGGTAATCTCCATTGTTTCTTGGTGTAATTGCTGAGCCTCAACTCTACAGTCTGAGATAATGGCTTGAAAGACTTTATTGTGTGTATAGCACACACCCAGAACAGTGGTTATGTCTACACTTGAGTTCTGAACTGTTGATTGTATACTAACGTGGTTCTGGGTGAACTAATAAATTGTTTGTTGAAGAATAAGCAAGTGTCCTGATTTAAGACATATTTTTCAAGTTAAAAGTTGACTTGAAAAGAACCTAGCATTAAAAAAATTAGTAAGCGAACAGTCCCTGGACTAAATAAAAAGGGACTATCCTAAAATATTACATTCTACATTGGCTATAAAAAACACTTATCCAATTGGCAAACCTAGTTTGTTAGATTTCAGCTTTAAATCTAAGAGGCACCTTGGCAAGTTCATAAAAATGTATCCCTTTTCATGCTTACATCAATTACATCAGTGAAGGATCCAAAACAAAAATCTAAGGTACTTTCTGTGAGTCAGGTGAATAGAGATGTGAAAGTACGTGTCCTGAAGGTCAAGAGCTGAGAGTCTAAGAGAAGCAAGGAGGGTATTATAGCAGTAGATAGGGTAACCATAGTAAATCTGAAACATTGAATGAAGATATTGAGAATTCAAAGGTCGAGGATTAATCCCCAACACCCTTTCTTCTTTGGAACCAGAAAGTAGAGGGGATAGAAGCCTCTTCCTTTGAATTCTGAGGGTACTTCCTCCCCAGACCCAAGATGTATTAAGGAGTTCACTTCCTGTTCCAGAAGATTCAAGAGAGCGGTCCCTGAAAAGCTACAGGGAAGTGGGGGGTAGGCAGAGACTGGAACCAAATGGAATATGCCTGGGCTTACTAACCTTAGGCCAGTGGGTCCTTAAGATATTCCATCCAGTTTTCCAGAAAAAAGAAGAAAGGTTCCCAACAGGGTGAGGAGAGTAGGAGCTGTAGGAGGTTCCTTAGGGCTCCAGACACTCGCTGCCCCTCCCTCCAAAACCCAGTTCTGATGCATGTCAGATGGAGCAAGATGGAGCTGATGATTGATGCCTGTGGAATCTCCTCCTGTGCAGGGACTCAGACATGCGCTACTGTGACTGGCATTTGCAGTTGCAATAAGGCTGCTGTCTCTGTTGTTGCTTTCTCTGCAACATGAGAATATAAGAGGTCCAATGACTGAAGAATCGCCCTAGTGTCCCTATGACTGTGGAGCGCTTCATCCATAATACTGGCAAACAGATCAGCCCCCTTGAACAGGAGGTCCTCTGTGGCAATTTGCACCTACTGTAGGATCCCAGATGGAGGCAGAAAGCATGGTTCACAACAGCAGTGGATGCCATGGTCTTTCCACCATATCCAAGGCATCCAGAGTGGCTTGGAGGAAGGTCCTGGCCATCAGTGGTCCTTCTGCCATCAAGGTTCTCAGTTCCTCCTGCTGGTCCTGTGGCAAGTGGTCTATCTTTGTCTCCCCAAAGAAGACAGTCATACTTTGAGAGCAAAGCTTGATAAATTCGGCACCCTCATTTGGAGGCAGGTAGAGGAATAGATCTCGCAGCCAAAGAGATCCAATCTTTTCAAATCTTTCTCTCAAGGGGCATTTTTAGAAGCTCTTTGGATTTCTACTGAATCACTTGGATCACCAGGAAGTCAGAGGTCAGGCATTGAAAGAAATACTCAAATCCCTTTGCAGGGTCCTGCTATTTTCTGTCCACTTTCTTTGAGGTACGTGGGATGGAAGTCAGAATATGTCAGATCACCTTAGCAGGCTCAAGGAGACCCTCATTAATGGACACTGCTATCATGCCCATTGTTGCTGTGTGTTCAACAGTTTATGTTGTTTCTCCTGAATGTCCAGCTCTTGGTGATCCTCTGAAGGTGGTTTTGGAAAACAAGAGGTTATTTACCTTTACAGTAACTGAAATTCTTTGACATGTTTTGTTCTTAAAGGTGCTCCACCAAGGGTACGTCTATACTTACTTCCTGGTCCGGATGTAAGCAATCGATCTTCTGCGATCGATTTATCGCGTCTTGTCTAGACGCGATAAATCGATCCCGGAAGTGCTTGCCATCGACGCCGGTACTCCAGCTCAGCGAGAGGAGTACGCGGCATCGATGGGGGAGCCTGCTTGCAGCGTCTGGACCCGTGGTAAGTTCGGACTAAGGTACTTCGAATTCAGCTACGTTATTAACGTAGCTGAATTTGCGTACCTTAGTCCAAAGTGGGGGGTTAGTGTGGACCAGGCCCAAGTGTGTACACATATCCCCTTTCAGTCAGATTTTTGGTACCAATGCCCATGGGGTCTGCACTTGCATCCTGTATATCCTCGTGCTCTGATCCGAGGGCATATATGGAGCTCTCTCAATTACAAAATTTGACATAGCAAGGACTCCAAAATAGCGGAAACGGAGAGAAAAGTGGAGTGCCCATTGAGACAAAACATCCAGAAGAACAGCAGTTACTCTACAGGTAAGTAGCCACTCCTTCGAGTATTTGTCCCTGTGGGTGCTCCATATTAGGTGGCTCCCGAGCAGTGTCCCAGTAATGGACGTGGGTGCTGAGAAGAGATCTAGTACAGATCGAAGAACAGCTGCACCCAAGGCTGCATCTGTCCTGGAAGCATGCACAATAGCATGGTGCTGAGAAAAAAAGGTGCACAATGACCAGGCATCAGCTTTTCAAATGTCTGCAATGGTCATGTTCTAAAGCAGGGCGACAGATGTGGATTGTGCCTAGTGGAATGGGCAGTCTCACAGAAGACACTCCTACTCCATCAGATTCAGGAGTAGATTTGATGGTTATTAGCATATATTAATTAGTATATTAATTTGGGGGAGGGAGGCAAGTGACAACTCCCTACCAGGTCGGACAGATCAGTGGTCTCCAAAGTGGGGTGCGCACACCCCAGGGGTGTGTGCAAGAGGATCCTTCAGGGTTCACGGCAGGAGGAGTGCCACCAGAGCTGCGCCGCTTCCCTTCCCCTCCCTCGGCAGTTCGTCCGGGAATCCGAGCGGCCTTTTTTTTTTTTTTTTGGTGCTTTGACAGTTTGGCCGGGAGCAGGGGGTGCGTGCTCAAAATTTTTTTACTGATGGGGTGCGCGATCAAAAAAAGTTTGGAGACCACTGGGATAGATTCCGAAGAGGGGTAACTGATCCCAGCCCTCACTATGGCCAGTAGGAGTCAACAGGTGGTAATAGGAGTCTGAGTGACTGAGTCAAGTGTGGTGGTGGCTGGTCCCAGCACTGTGGGGTTCTCCTGGGAAATGGATAAGGGCGGTACAGGAATAGTTCTTCCGATGGGTCTGAATCTCCCGAGGAGGAAAAAGCCGACTAGGGTTCCAGTGTTGGTACTGTCAATGCTGTTGGAGAGGTGTAAACTCTGTGTGAGTGTGTGAGAGAGAGAGAGAGCGAGCGAGCGGGGATAGGCTCCGTCCTTCAGGGAAGGTCTCTTGCAGGAGATATAAGCTCCCTAGAAACGGAGGGTCCTGATGGAGGGTGGATTCTGGAAGTGACCTCGAGAGATCATCTAGTCCATTCCCCAACACTCATGGCAGGACTAAGTATTATCTAGACCATCCCTGACAGGTATTTGTCTAACCTGCTCTTAAAAATCTCCAATGATGGAGATTCCACAACCTCCCAAGGCAGTTTATTCCAGCGCTTAACCACCTTGACAGTTAGGAAGTTTTTCCTAATGTCCAACCTAAATGGCCCTTGCTGCAATATAAGCCCATTGCTTCTTGTCCTATCCTCAGAGAACATAAGAATACAAGAATAGCCCTACTGGGTCAGACCAAAGGGCCATCTAGCCCAATATCCTGTCTTCCAACAGTGGCCAGTGCCAGGTGCCCCAGAGGAAATGAACAGAACAGGTAATCCATCCCGTCGCTCATTGGCCTGCTAAACCCAGGGTTGTGAGTTCAATCCTTGAGGGGGCCACTTAGGGATCTGGGGCAAAATCAGTACTTGGTCCTGCTAGTGAAGGCAGGGGGCTGGACTCTATGACCTTTCAAGATCCCTTCCAGTTCTAGGAGACAGGGTTTCAAAAAAAAAATTAATGGAGATATCCTGTTATAGTCTTGGCCTTCACAACATCCTTTGGCAAGGAGTTCCACAGGTTGATTGTGCATAGTGTGAAAAAATACTTTCTTTTATTTGTTTTAAACCTGCTGCCTATTAATTTCATTTGGTGACCCCTAGTTCTTGTGTTATGAGAAGTAGTAAACACTTCCTTATCTACTTTCTCTACACCAGTCATGATTTTATAGACCTCAATCATATCTCCCCTTAGCCATCTCTTTTCTAAGCTGAAAAGTCCCAGTCTTATTAATCTCTCCTCATACGGAAGCTGTTCCATACCCCCTAATCATTTTTGTTGCCCTTTTCCAATTCCAATATATCTTTTTTTGATATGGGGCGACCACATCTGCACACAGTATTCAAGGTGTGGGCATACCATGGATTTATCTAGAGGAAACATATTTTCTGTCCTATTATCTATCCCTTTCTTAATTATTCCCAGCATTCTGTCTGCTTTTTTGACTGCCGCTGCACATTGAGTGGATGTTTTCAGAGAACTATCCACAATGATTCCAAGATCTCTTTCTTGAGTGGTAACAACTAATTTAGACCCCATCATTTTATATGTATAGTTGGAATTATGCTTTCCAATGTGCATTACTTTGCATTTATCAACATTAAATTTAATCTGCCATTTTGTTGACCAGTCACCCAGTTTTGAGAGATCCTGGGTCTTAACTATCTTTAGTAATTTTGTATCATCTGCACATTTTGCCACCTCACTGTTTACCCCCTTTTCCAGATCATTTATGAATGTTGAATAGGACTGGTCCCAGAACAGACCCCTGGGGGACACCACTATTTACTTCTCTCCACTCTGAAAACTGACTATTTATACCTACCTTTTGTTCCCTATCTTATCCATGAGAGGACCTTCCCTCTTATCCCGTGGCAGCTTACTTTGCGCAAGAGTCTTTGGTGAGGGACCTTGTCAAAGGCTTTCTGAAAATCTAAGTGCACTATATCCACTGGATCCCCTTGGTCCACAAACTTGTTGACCCCCTCAAAGAATTCTAGTAGAATGGTGAGGCATGATTTCCCTTTACAAAAACCATGTTGACTTTTCCTCAACAAATTATGTTCATCTATGTGTCTGACAATAGTCTTTATTATAGTTTCAACCAGTTTGCCCGGAACTGAAGTCAGGCTTACAGGCCTGTAGTTGCTGGGATCACCTCTGGAGCCCTTCTTAAAAATTGGCGTCACATTAGCTATCCTCCGGTCATCTGGTACAGAAGCTGATTTAAATGACAGGTTACAGACTACAGTTAGTAGTTCTGCAATTTTACATTTGAATTCCTTCAGAACTCTTGGGTGAATACCATCAGGTCCTGTAACTTATTGCTGTTTAATTTATCAATTTGTTCCCAAACCTCCTCTAATGATACCTCAATTTGGGACAGTTCCTCAGATCTGTCACCTAAAAAGAATGGCTCAGGTTTGGGAATCTCCCTCACATCCTCAGCTGTGAAGATCAACGCAAAGAATTAATTTAGTTTCTCCACAATGGCCTTATCGTCCTGGAGTGCTCCTTTAGCATCTCGATTGTCCAGTAGCCCCACTGGTTGATTATCAGGCTTCTGAAGTACTTAAAAAAAAAAAAAATTGCTATTACTTTGAGTCTTTGGCTAACTTTCTCAAATTCTTTTTTGGCCTTCCTAATTGTATTTTTACATTTCATTTGCCAGAATTTACGCTCCTTTCTATTTTCCTCACTAGGATTTAACTTCCACTTTTTAAAGGATGCCTTTTTGCCTCTCACTGCTTCTTTTACTTTGTTGTTTAGCCACGGTGGCTCTTTTTTAGTTCTTACTAAGTTTTTTAATTTGGGGTATACATTTAAGTTGAGCCTCTATTATGGTGTCTTTACAAAGTTTCCATGCAGCTTGCAGAGATTTCACTTTTGGCACTGTACCCTTTAATTTCTGTTTAACTAACCTCCTCATTTTTGTGTAGTTCCCCTTTCTGAAATTAAATGCTACAGTGTTGGGCCGCTGTGGTGTTTTTCCTGCCACAGAGATATTACATTTAATTATATTATGGTAGCTATTACCAAGAGGTCCAGCTATATTCACCTCTTGGACCAGATCCTGTGCTCCAATTAGGACTAAATTAAGAATTGCCTCTCCTCTGGTGGGTTCCAGGACCAGCTGCTCCAAGAAGTGGTCATTTAAGGTGTCAAGAAACTTTATCCCTGCATCCCGTCCTGAGATGACATGTACACAGTCAATATGGGGATAAATTAAAACCCCCATTATTATTATTACTGAGTTTTTTATTGTAATAGCCTCTCTAATCTGAGCATTTCACAGTACTTTGCATTTGTCCTTACTGAATTTCATATTTACTTCAGACCATTTCTCCAGTTTGTCCAGATAATTTTGAATTTTAATCCTATCCTCCAAAGCAATTACAACCCCTCCCTGCTTGGTATCACCCACACACTTCATAAGTGTACTCTCTATGCCATCACCTAAATAACTGATGAAGATATTGAACAGAACCAGACTCAGACCTGATCCTTGTGGGACTCCACTCGATATGCCCTTCCAGCTTGACTGCAAACCACTGATAACTACTCTCTGGGAATGGTTTTCCAACCAGTTATGCACCCATCATGCAGACAGTTAGTGCACGGTACACTGCAGATTTCACACCCCAGTTTACCATGCATTAACTCACCATTTAGACATGTCCTAATTTTCAGTCAGTCACTTTCCAAACCACCGTTCTTCAGACGGGCCGAAGGTTCCTCATTCTCAGCAACAGCAGAGTCCCAGGGATGGTTGCAATTTAAATCTAACCTGCCAGTTGTCTGAATACCAAAAAGGCACACTATTTCTTAATGCAGGTGTATGTTCACACAGCAGTAGTAGTAATTAATCTCTCATTTATATAGGATCATATATCTGTATAAGGGCTCAACTTATTTTGTAAGATATAAGAACATGGATCTCAGCCTGAAAGCATAAGATGTTTTAATGCCCCAAGCTACGTTCCCTCTAAGGTGCGCGCCTACGCAGGAGGCCACCAAGGGCCGCACAGGTGTGCACCCTGCACTCAGGGGCATAGGGGAACGTAGGGGGTGGTGATGGAGGAGCTTGGGGCGTGCAGGGCTGCAGTCCCAGGGCTGCTGCAGCCAGGGAGAGAGACGCTCTCCCCCAGCTCAGGTGCTGCTGCGGGAAGAAAGGGCTGGAGGGAGTCCTCTCTCCCTGCCGCAGCCCTGGGCAGCCTGCACCTCAACCCCACATCCCCAGCCCTACCACAGAGCCTGCACCCCAACCCTCTGCCCCAGTCCGGAGCCCCTTCCCACACCCTGAACCCTTCATCCCCAGCCCCACCCCACAGCCCGCACCCCCCATGCCCAAGCCCTGAGCCCCCTCCCACACTCCAAACTCCTTGGCCCCATCCCTGCCACACATCACCTCCATATTGGTGCACATAACAAAATTCATTCTGCACATGGGTGGGAAAAATTAGAGAGAACATTGAAGGGAATGTTTTTGAGACCTCTTCTGATAAACAAAGCGATCAAGGCGGTTTCTACTGATTCCTTGGTCTCCCAGAAGGAGAGTTAGCTCAAAAATGAATATAATGCAGCACTAAGTTATACAGTTTTGTTAAATCACTAAAGATTGTTGTTCCCTGTTGGAATTTTTAACCCTCTGAAACTCTCAATGTTATGAAGGCCAAAACTACAACTGGGTTCAAAAAATAATTACGTATGTTCCTGGAGGATAGGTCCAGGAATGGCTATTAGCCAAGATGATCAGGGATGTAACCCCATGCTCTGGGTGTCCCTAGTCTGACTGCAAGAAGCTGGGATTAGATGACAGGGGATGGATTACTCGATAATTGCCCTGTTCTGTTCATTCCCTCTGGGGCAACTAGTATTGGTGACTGTTGGAAGACAGAATACTAGGCTAGATGGATCATTGGTCTGACCCAGTATGGCTGTTCTTAAACCATCTTTTTCTGCAGAAGGCAAGTGAGGCACCTTCCATCACCTCACACCTGTCCATTACCGGCCTAGTCAAAGGAAGGAGAGAAATAGCAGATATTACTTCAGCGTAGTGTAATATGGTCACCACACAAGAAACGTGGCATCAACACAAGGAAGCAGCTTTTCGTTTAAACACGGTGTGATTCTTAATGAAAGATATTCAATCTGATAGGGGTGAGCAAAGATCAGTGCCAGAGCATGGGAGCTTGTTAAGTTAACTCTGCTGTTTCCTGTGGCCACACACATATCAGCAGCCAAGGTCCCTGCTCATTTGGATTTAATCTGTCCTCCTGCAAACAGATCACTACTTTCACCCCTGAAATTGGATTTACCTCAATCACCTTCCGCTCTACCTCAGCGCCATCTACATAGTAAACATCTGTGATGATACGTGTGACAACTGTGCGCACTTCACGGATGGTTCGCATGTGGCGATGCTGGACGCGGCCTCGGGGTGGCTGGGGCAGGTTAAACTCCTCCTCTCCCTGCAACGACAAAATGAACTAATAAATATGAAAGCAAGCCACCCCACTGCACAAACATTTTTGTTGTGCAATTCTGTGAACACCATGTTACCAGGAGACAACATTCAACAAGTTGTTTTAACACCAGACTCTGATCAAATGGAGAATTTCTGCCACGATTCCACACGCAGGCTTCTCCACAACATTCTTGATTCTGGGGCTGCCTCAGGATTGTTGTGCAGAAGCCTTCATAAGTTGTTCAAGGTAACAGAAGCCCAATTCAGCCTGTTACATAATACTCGCAGCTGGAAGCCTGTGCTGTTGCACAAGTAAGGCAGTTGGGTCAAGTAATCCACTATCCATGCAGTGTCCCTCATATAACCAATACAACTGTTGCATGCAAATTAGCTGTAGAGTAAAGGTAATGATTGGTTGAGTTACATCTGATATCATGATAGTCTAGGACAGTGGTCTCCAAAGTGGGGGTGCGCAAGAGGATCTTTCGGGGTGTGTGGCAGGAATAGCGCCACCAGAGCAGCGCCGCTTTCCCCCCCCCCCCCCCCCCGTTCGGCCGGGAGCGCGTGCTCAAAAATTTTTTACTGATGGGGTGCGCGATCAAAAAAGTTTGGAGACCACTGGTCTAGGACATCGGTTCTCAAACTTTAACAACCTGAGGACCCCCACTTTTATTTTAAAATTTTCATGGACGCCCAAGCCTACTGATGTTTACTTACATTTGAAGAAAAAAATTCCATGTTCATGAAAAGCTCTATTAATTTTTTATTTATAAACTATTGTACCACTAACATTATTTATTAGACAGATGCACATAAATGTGTCTGGGTAAGGAACTATTCTTTATTTTTATCATCATTAAATCTAAACAGCTAGAAAACTTCATAAAAAACCCACACAAACAAACAAAACATTAATGTGAAGGATGTTGTTCTTTGCCGAAACAAGATCACAAATGTTTGGCTCATTGGTGGAAAGTTGTATTCTTAGATCTGGTTCTACGGTCAGTCGATTTCTGTAGTTTGATTTCACATATAAAAGTGCAAAGAATGCCCATTCACATAAATATGTTGTGGGAAACGACATTAAATACTTCAATGCTTTGGTTGACAGTTTGGCATAATCAGGTCTCAGACATAACCAAAAGTCCGTCAGACTGTACTGATTCAAAAATCAAATTTCAAAGAGGTGTCACACGAAAGATCCACAAGGCTATTTTCTACAGATGAAGTTAAACTTTTGGTGGTGTTAACATCTAACATTGAATGGATCCCTGATCCAACTGTTACCGGAATCGGGAAGAGGAAAATAATCCCTGAAGTTGTTCTTCAAAGCCTGCAAATGTTCAATGAGAACGTTTTGTATTTCATCAGAGATTTTCTTCTGACATTTCAAGAAAATCGTTCAGCATTGGAAATGATTCATACACACAGTTCTGAAGACAATTTGACCATAAAGTCCAATTTTTTAATCAGCACTTCTGCTTTGTCTTCAACTTTAAATATAGGTTACAGCTACCCCTGGTAGGCTCAAATTTAGTCCATTCAAATAGGTGAAAATATCGGCCAAGTACGCTACCATAGCTAACCACGAAAAAAATCATTGAAATGCTCGCTCAGTTGAAATGTCTCTATGAAAAAATATTCATATTTCATCACGCAACTCAAACAAGCGGTTGAGTACTTTCCCACGAGACAACCAACGCACTTCTGAATGTAAAAGAAGCTGTTTTATGATCACTACCCATGTCATCGCAAAGGGCATTAAAGATGCAGGAATTTAGTGGATGAGCTTTAATAAAGTTGACCACTTTCACCACCGCATCCAGCGTTGTCTTCAGTTTTCCTGCCATTTTTCTGACAGCTAATGATTCTCGGGGTATACAGTAATGATTCCACGCAACTATAGGTATGAGATCCTTAACACGTGCAACGAGTCCACTGTACTTTCCTGACATTGCACGAGCCTCATCAGTACGGATTCCTACCCATTTTGATCACCTGATTTCATTTGTTATTATGAAATCATCCAGACTATTAAACACAGCTTCAGAGGTAGTATGTGTTGGTAATGCATGGCAAAATAGGAAATCTGTGTTAATTTTACTGTCAAATTTGTATCAAATGAATGCCAGCAAATTAGCATTGCCAGAAACATCTGTACTTTCATCCAGTTGCAGTGAATAGTATTGACTTTTGCGTACTCTTGTAATTAACTGCTCTTTAATATTCAGACATATCTTCTATTCTACAGGTGACAGTGTTGTTGGATAGTGAGATCAAATTTAAATCTTTTGCAGCTTGATCCCCAGCATTGCACTGGTCATTGCTTTTGCAGCAGACAGAATTAGTTCCTGTGCAATAGTGTGAGGTTTCCCTGCCTTTGCTATTAGTAGGGATACTTAAAAAGGCTGTGTTTGCTTCTTATCATGATCAAATTCTGGCTTGCACATAGTTTTTGCTGCTTGTTTTGGAAAAATTCGAAAGATTGGTTCATGTGTTGCTTATATTTAGTTTCTAGATGCTGGCGAAATTTGGCTGGTTTCATGCATTCGTTTGATAATAATTCATAGCAGAGAACACATTGTGCTTTCTGCCAGTCTTCAGAATCTGCACTTGTAAATCCAAAAATAAGTATTCATCACAGTACTTACGTATTTTGCATTTTAGTTCACGTTTGAATAGTTTCACTCTAGCATGATGCACCTTCATCTGAGTCACCATTATTTTTACGTTTTAACCAGCGAACCATAATTACTGGCATGTATAATGATGCCAAAAAGTGTATAAAAACAGAACACACATGTATAATACGACACCATAAAGCAAGGGTAAGAACATGAGCTTCAACGCCCAGGTGCTGGCTTCTAATTTTCCCCAGGAGCGCTCAACCCCAACTCAGCCCCAGGCCCTGCCCCCACTCCACCCCATCCCCCAGGGCCCCACTCCCACCCCACCTCTTTCTGCCTCTTCCCCCGAGCGTTCCCCATCCCCGCTCCTCTCCCTCCCTCCCAGCGCCTCCTGTTGATCAGCAGGGCTGGTGGCCCTGAACATGACTCGCAGACCCCCTGGCGTACCCTCGCAGACCCCAGTTTGAGAAACACTGGTCTAGGACACTTGGCAAGTCATAGATACATGCCTTACTTTAGCTGAAAGCCTGTGGTGTCACACTGGTGTAATCTGTAAAATCAAAATGGCTGAAAACTTAAAAACGGAACTGTCACAAAGTGAATCCCAGTGCTGATTGAACCTAGTGACATTCTGAACAAAAAGAACTCTCAGCCATGCTCCTAGCGGTTTCCTTTGTTTCACACTCAATCAGACATTCTACAGTTCAGAGTGACCCACAGAAGGACAACCCTGAAATCTTATTATATAGTGTAAGTCAGCAAAGTTGAAGACAAATATTGGTATTAACTAGCCTGCTTAAATTAAAAGAACTGAGGTAAGGGGTCTTCGAGCACCCTGGTAAAGTCACAAGTTGGCACGGCACAGGCTGAAAGATTCTAGAAACGGGAAGAAGTTAAAATCACCAATATGTTTATTGGTTAAAGTTGGGAACGAAGTTGCCTTCCGTTTCTGGACATTGTTTATTGGGGGTGTGGGTGGGGGGAAATCACTGAAGGGCACAGCAGTTTGCGGGGACTGGAAGAAGCGAGCTTCATCATCATCACTGCTGCTGCCCACACCACTTGCTGGTAGAGTTGGATTAATTGATTTTTCAGTAAAATCAGAACAAATTCAGCTTCAGAAAAGAAAGTGAGCATCTTCCCTCCCCTCCACCTTTATCCCTGTGGCTAGGGCACTTGCCTGGGATGTGGGAGACCCAGGTCTGAATCCCCATTCTGGAGCAGGGACTTGAACTCAGATCTTCCCCCTCCCAGGTGAGCATCCTAATAGCCAAGCTGTCGCCTATTCGGAGATGGGTTGCTCTCAATTGCTCCTGTTGAAACTTTTCCACTTTGTATAAATACTTAAATATTCATGGGACCAAAGAGATAGAGAATGACGGGTGATTAAGGCACTCACCTGGGAGGTAGGAGATGTGGGTTCAACTCTTCTTTGCCTGATTCAAAGGAGGGATCTGACCTCATCTCCTACCCCCAAGGTGAGTGCCTTAAATCATCGGATCCTGAAAGATGTCCTGACCACACTAAGTCAGAAAGGGGAAAACCTACATGACACTAACAGCTTCAGCTACCTTCTTAATAAGACATCTAGGATGCAAGTCAGAGTTTCCTGCTGTGTCCCACTCAGTCACGTCATCTCCCCATTCCACCTCATTTCTCTTCTCTCTCTCTTTCTGTCTTACACGGTCAAGACAAATCTACTCTTGCAACACTGCTGCAAGCTGCATGACCAGAAAGGCAAGCTAAAAAGCAATGCTTTAAGCAGCTTGATGCTGGTAAAAGTTTGCCCGGTCTTGGAAAGGTGGATACAACTGTGTGACAAGTCTATACTTTCCCACCAGTTTGACTGTGACAGCAGAAGAAAGCATCAGATAGAAGTGCTCTCTTTGCTAATCTTTCCCTTTTGTGTGAGTTTGTCTTGTTTCATTTTACAAAGAAATAGGATCAGACTTCAACAGCAACAAGAGCTCAAGACCATCCAAATGAACTTTTTCTTTTCCTCCAGTCCATTGTTAAAATGAAAGCCTTACATAATTCTTTGTTTCAATAGCTTTAGCTGTTTTCCTTCTTCTGTGTGTTTAATAAAAAGGTTTTTAATGGCAATTGTTATAATGAGAGGAAACCAATGATAACTTGATAAAAAAATCCCAAACCACAAAACTGTTTAATGTTAAAGTAAGATTTAACATCTTAACACTTGTTGGACATGAGATGCCCTCTTATCAAAATATTACCAACCAGTGCTCTGAAAACAGAGCAGAATATGTAAAAAGCCTTAGGAAACAGGAGCTCTCTTCCCATAGTGTTTCCAGTCCAATACACCCCTTGCCCCTTGGACAGGAAGCTAGGTGATTAAACGGGAACATCCAGATCATGTTCAGCTTCTCCTTGAAGTAGTCCAATGGCCAGGGTGCCACAGAACTGGAGTAAATGGAAGGAGCCAAAGCTGGATGTGACGGAACCTAAGAAAATACCCAATTGGGTCAATTCACTCTGCATAAGTTTATCAAGGAATCTTCTTGCCTAATAGTCATATCCAGGGCCCTGTGTCTCCTTCTGATTTGGAGTTTGCCAGAGAATCCACCAATTGCTTTCATTTAAAACCACCACATATTTTCTAGCGCTTATGGTTGTGAAGAAACCTTCAGAATGTGATCCCAATGCAGTGGTCTTCTCAAGTCTGCACACTTCTTTACAAGAGTTCTGAGGCTTTGGTCAGTCCATTCTACTCCTCTCACTGGGTTCATCTCAGAAGGAAAATTTAATAGAACAACATTTTAAAGCTATTTCTTTCCAGGAACACTCCAGGAACATGCTTATCCATGGCCATTGGATGAAGTCACAGTGATAAGGGCTGGTTGCATGCAGAAGACTAAGAGTTCAAACCCCTTCCCTCAAGAAGTTACTTCCAGCCCTGCCCAGCAGAGAGAGGGAAAGAGGAAATGTATTACCTTACCTGTATCCTGGGTACAAAAAAGCAATAGTCACCTGCCATACACCTCCCCAGGTGACAGATGCCCAACATTCCACTACACAGCTCTCCCCACCCACTGAGACTACTTCTCCACTGCAATTTTGGTACATTCAAAATTTAGGGCTGAGGATGCAAAGTAAAACCACCATAAGGACACTGTACTGACTGGAGTATTATTTTCATATCTAATGCAGTAAAGACTTCAATTTCAGAACCTAGGGGCTGAAACTACATAAAAGCGACCCGAGCTCTTGCTCATTCTCACCTGGCTGTGCAGAGACTCAGTGTCATCTCCAGGGGCATTCGCAAGCTTCTCTCCACTCTCCTCAGTTTGGACCTTGGCATCTTGTTGGCCAGGTCTTTGCCCAGCCATGCTCGTTCCCACTTCTACCTGACTGCTCACTCCTGTCATGGTCTGTGTTGCTGCTGACACAGCTGCTGAGGCCAAAACAGAACCTTCTGTAGTTTGGACCTCTTTGTTACTGGTGCCAGCCAACAACTGCTGGCCTTTATCCCTCTCATGGGTTGCCAGAGCCTTACTCAGCTTCTCCTGTGTGTTCTTCCCTTCCTTTTCCAGATCCCTTTCAATATCAACTTCCATAGCCTCTCCCTCTTTTGCATGGGATGGCTGATGTTTGGAGTCCTGCTCTGCAGGCTGAGAAACTTTAATTTCCCCACAAGGGATGTGCTTCTGACGCTGTTGCCAAGCTTCAGGATTGTCATGCAGCTCCTCCTCCTCCTGTGTGCTTGGGAAACTGAACAGGTTCCCCCTGCAAACCAATCACATGCAGATCAATATTAAGAGGATGTTCAAAGCAATAGGTGCCCAAGCACCCACCACACGCAAGCAGGACTCCCCGTGCTTTTTATAGGATGTTCATTTAATAATCTGTTGGGAGTGCATAAGAATCACTTAGTTTTATGCACTGGGAACAGATTAACTGGTGACTCTACTACAACCTTCCTGTAGCTAAACACAGCAGTGTTCCTATAAGTGCCAATGTTCCTTTGAAATGTCAGCACCTCCAAAGTGACCCAACCAGTGGTAAAGATGACACTTAGCACAAACTAAAGCATTAACTAAAGTGTGTTTTGCTCCAGGTATCCGATACCAATTAGACACAGCCCTACTGGTAGTTATCCCATCTTCAGGAACCATCACACTTTACTGTACCATTCCTTTGGTGTTACGGTGGCTAATGACAATGAAAAATGTAACTGGGAGATGGTGTAGAGGAGCAAATACTAATGTTTTCTAAAGTTTTGACTAGACTTTATCTACCTTTTGCTGACTGGCCATTTGCTCCAACCTACTCCCACACTGATTCTCAGTCTCTTCACCTCAGCCCCACTCTACACATACCCCTCATGCATTCCTTCTCTCCCTCTTTTCTCCTGCTCTAACCCTGTCACCTCATTCCCTTTCCTTGTATTTCCATTTGGCTATACCCCCACCAAAAGAGGGGGGAGGGAAGAGATAGTGAAACAAGCATGGCATTTGCTAGTATCTCTTATCCATTTCCCCTACCTTTTGTCTGTCTTGTCTAGATAGACAATCTTCTCAGGGCAGGGACTACCTCCTGCTCTGTGTTTGTATAGCGTCTAGTACTATGGGGCCTCAATCCTGGTAAGTCCATAGGCACTACCATAACAAACATGATTAATAATACTATATACAATGTATGTATGTTAATCTGCTGTATGTGAGAGCCCATACCCCTGTAATCTCACTCCCCAATCAACAGATGTCAAGCAAGGTGCAAGAGTGAAAAGCTTCTGGATGCTAGTGGCTTACATAGTTATACTGCATTGTCTTCTAACAGCTACCAGTAAGCACCTCTATAACCCTTTCATTTTAATTTGGTGATAGCCAGCTGCATTGTAAGGAAAAAAATGACTTGGAAAGAACAAGACACAATAGCTGATATGGTAACAAATAAGACCATGCCATTTTTGGCAGGATAAGCAAAGGGCAAGGAGGCAATAGCCCTTGTATGGACAGCTTCTGATTGACCCCACCTACAACACTGTCTTCGGCTCTGGGCATCTCAGCCAGCTGCAACAGCAGCACTCCTCAGGTCAAACTTCAAAGCTAGAGAGCACAGTTTGATTACTACCTGATACACACCTACCAGTCATATTATTGATTACATGCACACAGTGCCCCCCATCTTTCTCTAGAGGTCACCCGAGAATCAGTACACAGCACAGGGCTCCTAAAGGGACATGGGACCTCACTACAGGGCCAAACAAAAATAAAATGCAAAGCTCTATACCTAAATGGAGAAGCAGGAAGATCATGACCTCTGGCCTCATCCTCTCGTCGGACTTCACAGACACGACTAAACACAGACAGTGTCTTCTGTGAGCTAGTTGTACAGATTAAAGAAACAGGTCACAATCACAGGAACTAGGAAAGTACTGTCATTGGAAAGGAGAAATGTCTAAAATCACTAGAACCAACAAGAGACTGGCCTTTAGGCTGATTAATTTGTTGTGCCATAAATCAGCAAAGCAGTTGGAGTTGGTCAGAGCTCTCCAGGGTCAAGAGACAACTCACAATTGTAAAAAGTTGTTTCCTACTTCCTTTGTCTCAGGCCCCTTCTTGCCAGCCAGGAGAAACTCAGTAGCTTGAGACAGTGCAATAAGCATGATGTCAGCATTACACTGGCTTTCGAGAAATTACAGCATCACTGTCCAGTACTTCCTCGCTGCCACTAGGTGGTGATATTAGATAATTTGCACCTTACATTTTAATATCCTCCTCTTCCCAGTGTGAGCTGATAACAGCTTTCATGACACAGCAAAAAATACCTGAGATGACAAGCTCACATCACACTTGAGAGGTCAAACTCACCACACAGCTAGAAAGCTTCCCCACTCTCAGAAAAATGAGTGATGGCAATGCTCACACAAAGCATGCAATTCTGTGGCAAAGGTCTCTTAACACTTATTTCAGGATTTCCTCCCTGCCCCAAACTATCTGAATCTGTCACAACCAAATCCTGGTGGGCCACCATTTTAGCCCCTCCACTCTTGCCAGGGCCTCGTGGGGCCAAGGAAGGCAGGAAGTTAGCAGGAAGCCCCCGGGCCAGAATAAAATGGCAGGTGGGGGCACCTGAACCAAGGCAAGAGCCCTGCACCAGAAGCATCAGTGCAGGTGCCAAAGGGTTAAGGCAGAAGCAGTGGCTGAGCCAGCTCCATGCTGCTGGGTCTCATTTTCATTTATTTTTCCTGCTGTTGGTAGATGATCATTTTTCTCATTACCAAGAACTTTGCATTCAACCGCTTTGCTTGGCAACAAGCATCAGTTACCTGGCAACAGCCCCAGCAACAGCAGAGGATCCATTTTTCCTTTCACTGGCTGCAGGCTCTGAAAGAGATGGGGGAGGGGAGAAAGAATCCTGTTAGCATCACACCTGAACAGCCTCCCTGCCCCCATGAGCTCTGCAGCTAGAGGGGTTGAGCAACAGGAGAGAAGATAGCTATGAAACCATCCCATCCCCCCTCAACCAGCTTCTCACGGCAACCCCCAGCCTGTATGAATACTTGAGTATATTACATAGATTGAGCATAAGAGCAGCATTCAGATACTGAAGTTACACTTTTCTCAAGATAACCGACTGGGATCACATCTCCTAATTGCCCCCCAACTCTGTTGAAACACACAAACTAGCTCCCTGCCCTAGGAATGTCTCTCTCCACCTGGAAGTGCCTCTGCTTCACTGCAATAGCAATGAGACACGAGCTCACCTCCCCCATCCAAGTGGGTCTCTACACCCCTCTCAGCTGCAGGACACACTATTTTCTTAGAAGTTACTGTGCAAGGGAACTAAAAAAAGGATTCCTGTGAGAGGCAGCCAGCAACTCTCCAAATGAAGCTAATTCCAAGCCCTTGTCAAGTGACTGGCATTGGGTGGGGTATCCCAGGGTGAGGAGACAGTCAGAACCTACATATTCCCCAGTTTTCCATTCCCTTACTTTCCAGACTGAAGGGCAGACTCCCCTCACTCTCCTCGCTCACAGGGGTAGCAAGGTTCATTCGAAGACAGAGTTTTCCATCAGCCTCAAGAGCTGCACCAGAATCCCCCTTTTCACACTCTTCCAACACATCTGTTGATGCCATAGCGCTCTCCACAGTGACATCATTGGTCCCAATACTGCCCTCTGCTGTGACATCGCTGGTTACTATGGTTCTATTTGGGCAGCTGCCATCCACTAAAATGAGGAAGGAAAGAAGGCACAAAATACAAAAGTGAAAGTGGCCAGTGTAGTCTTTGCTGCATTGGGTTCAGCTCCCCGTGGGTGCCTAGGAGTGGTGCAATTGTATGCTTCAGTGGCAAATAGCATAGCAGTGGACATTCCTATCAGGCTGCCCTTAAGAATGTCTCAGGGATTCAGTTCTGTAGTGGTGACAACAGCCTTAGTCAAAGGCCAACTAATTCCATCATCCACTACAGAAACCACTATAGAAGTCAACTGCTAAGTCAGACATCACTTAGGATGCTGCCTGAAGAGGCAAAAACAGTATACATAGGAGATGATCTTGCCTTAGCAAAGGGGAAAGATTTGGACTAAGAGGGCCTTTTGAGTCCTATTGTCAGGAGCCTATGACTGACACAGCACCATGCATATCGAATTCATAGCAAGAAGACACAAGACCGGCACAACCACCTGTGGTACAATAGAGACTACATATAAAGGGGGAAATGTTTGGTTGGATGAGTGAGTGACCAGGGTCAGAGTACCAATGGGAAATTGTGACAGGTGAACATGCCCTGCTCACAGCACAGGGCCAGCCAATGCCAGCTCCTAAATTAGGTTTAAGGCTTTAATCAAGATCTGTATCAAGACTCAAGTCAGCTTCCAAATCTGCTCCAATTTCAAAAGGAGGCCATTCTATTCAAACTCACCAATAGGAGTGCTGTGTCTTCTGGGTCCCATTTTAAGCTGCCCAATAAGAGATGGGGTCACACTGGTCAAGGGCTGAATAACATCACCTTCCTTTGGCAAAGTGAAATGAAACAGCGTTCCTTAAAGAGAGACGCAGAATTAGTGATCTGCAGGAGAGGTCTGTACCTGAATATATGTGGAGAGCACTGGAGATCACTAGGGATGGGGAAGAGTTCACCCTCCTTCTGCAGTAAATAAGTTACTGATCTCAAACCAATCACTCCACTAAATAGCTTTTCTGAATCTAAGGTCTTCACAACTCATGTCTTTCTACCCTACAAATCTGTCATCCCAGAAAGAATTCCCCAGTGGGAGATTTGGGCCACTACCATAGCTTCATACAACTTCCTCCACACTCTAACAAAAGGAGAGATTAATTATGCAAATGTGGGTAGTGGTTTTGTAATGTGTAGAAAGGAGTGTTATGTTCAAGGTATGCCCAGCACTGTAACAGAAAAAAGGGTGGAAGAAGAGGGCAGGAATGCAGGTTAGGACTGAAGTGCATTGGAAGAGCTGTGTGGGAGTGAAGGAGAAGCTTGAAATAATACTCTGAAGATAAAGCACTATTTTGAACAAGTGCAGAAAGCTTTACAAATCTTAAACTTACATAACAGCTGGCTGCCCTCTACATAGGTCTAAACACACTTTTGAGAAGTGACAGCTTGGCATTTAAAAGAGTTAGAGAGCACAGCCACAAAAGTTTCCCTGGATAAAGAAATCTGAGGGAAATAAACTGAGGGGAAAAAAACGTTGTTGAAAAATGACCAACTAATTTTATATTATTTAGGATTTTCAACTATGAGGCATAGCTTGCTAGGGATGGGGAAGTATCAGAAACAATGCATATTTGATGGCAACTGAATAATTTAAGGCTGTCACGGCATAAGGGGTTGTTACCATAGAATCTGATCTCACTGTGTCGCAGAATAAATGGAGCCCTGATGACCTGGCTTTCATGAGTGGAATGACACGATAATCCCCTGAACGGTAAGTCTCTTTTCTCAAATAAAAGTTTAGTTTTTTAAAAACAAATGTTTAAGTCACATTTAGATTCAGAAAAGCTATTCAAACCTTCTTGCAAACTGAACTATCTTAGAGAATACACAACTGAGTGCAGCAAGGCTAATGGAGCATAAGAAATTCAAGAAAGTTATTGTTCCATTACTAAGAGTTCTTCATATTTGACTTTTATACTCAACAACTATAAAAAAAGTTGTTAAAATGCTTTGAGAAGAATTAAGGATGGTTGATTAAGGCCTTGTCTACACGACACAGTTTTGTCAGCAAAAGGCAGCTTTTGTTGATAAAACAGTGGAGGTATACACACTACAATGCTCCTCCCAGCGACAAAACTCTCCTGCTTTGCCGACAAAATAAAACCAATTTAGATCAACAAAGCATCAGTGCAGACACTGCATCCATTACACTGCTGTAACTGGCCTCCAGGAGGTATCCCACAATGCGGCACCGTGACTGCTCTGCTCACTGTTTTGAGCTCCGCTACCCTGCACCCAGCTACACAAGTATGTGCCCCTCCCCTTTCAAAGCCCCAGGAAGTTTTGAAACTGCTCAGCTTGGACAGTTCACATAGCTACTTCCCAGCTGAGCATGCTGCCTCCCAGCAGCAAACACACTCCTGCCTGTACTACAAGGGAGGGTGGATCTCCTGGGTCTGTGAGGAAAGGAGGCTGTGGGAGAACTCTGAAGGAATCACAGAATCAAAACATTAACATGGAATCCTGCTCTCCCCTGCCCTAGGATCACAGAGGCAGGCAGGCAGGACAGATTGCTGCAAGCGGGAGGGGGCGGGGGAAGAGACCCCTGATGTGCTGTGCAGAGCCAGGGAGGGAGGTGGGGGCTGATGTCAGGGTGTGGTCCCCATTTCCCCCCCCCCGCTGGGGTGCCTGGGTGGGAGGACAGGTGGACACCAGCTGTCAGTGCACCAGTTTCTGGCTCAGGATTGTTTGCTTCTGGCTGCTGTCTGAACTTAAAGAGAGCGTGCCACACTCTCCTGCAACACACACACAGTCTCTCTCACACACAGAGACACACACAGTCTCTCTCACACACACTAACACAGGAAGCCCACAAAAGCGTGTTAGTGTTCAGCAATGTCAGTTGATCATATTACCGAGTGCTACTTTAAAAAGTGACTTACAATGTGTTACTTTTCGGGCACACACAGCAATCATTACATGGTTCCTAGCATGGTGCAAAAAACCAATGCCAGGCTCGGCATACTACAACACCACAAGTTACTGTGGCACAGTGTTAATATGCTCCTTGAAGGCATCCCCCAGCCAAACACCCGTCCTTATAGCCTTGTGTTCATAATGCACAGCACAATATTGAACACAGTGCAGGATCCAGGCTTTCTGACAGAGATGGCTGGCTCGCAGGTTACCAGGGCAATTGAAAAGCGGCAGGCAACGTAGTAGGATGGCCATGGAACGATGGGATTGAGAAACCTTCATCACGTGATGCTGTACCTGCCCCCATAAGACATTGCAACCCCTCAAAAGCACCCTGTGGCCAGTTGCACAGTGGGATAGCTAACCACGGTGCACTGCTCTCTGTGTTGATGCAAGAGCTGCTAGTGCGGATGTGTTCCACCGACACAAGATGACACTGAACAGCGCACTGATACACATATACACTCCCACCAACAACACAAGAAGAACTCCACATGGACTCCTCCTGAGGGTCAAAATGACAGTCTGGACCTATACATAAAATGCTTCCGCCGACGTGCACAGGCAGATATTGTGGAAAAACAACAACGCTTGCCTCATAATTTAAGTCGTGCAGAACGCAATGCCATCCACAGCCTCAGAAACCACCCTGACATTATAATCAAAGAGGCTGATAAAGGAGGTGCTGTTGTCATCATGGACAGGTCTGACTACCAAAAGGAGGCTGCCAGACAACTCTCCAATACCAAATTCTACAGGCCACTTTCCTCAGATCCCACTGAGGAATATACTAAGAAACTGCACCATCTACTCAGGACACTCCCTACACTAACACAGGAACAAATCAACATACCCTTAGAGCCCCGACCGGGGTTATTCTATCTACTACCCAAGATCCACAAACCTGGAAATCCTGGACGCCCCATCATCTCGGGCATTGGCACTCTCACTGAAGGATTGTCCGGATATGTGGACTCTCTACTCAGACCCTATGCCACCAGCACTCCCAGCTATCTCCATGACACCACTGATTTCCTGAGAAAACTACAATGCATTGGTGACCTCCCAGAAAACACCATCCTAGCCACCATGGATGTGGAGGCTCTCTACACAAACATCCCACACACAGATGAAATACAAGCTGTCAGGAACAGTATCCCTGATGATGACACAGCACAACTTATTGCTGAGCTCTGTGACTTTATCCTCACGCACAATTATTCCAAATTTGGTGACAATATATACCTCCAGACCAGTGGCACCGCCATGGGCACCCGCATGGCCCCACAATATGCTAACATTTTTATGGCTGACCTGGAACACTTCCTCAACTCTCGTCCACTCACGCCCCTTCTCTACCTACGCTACATTGACGACATCTTCATCATCTGGACCCATGGGAAGGAGACTCTGGAAGAATTCCACCATGATTTCAACAGCTTTCACCCCATCATCAACCTCAGCGTGGACCAGTCTACACAGGAGGGTCACTTCCTAGACACCACGGTACAAATAAGTGACAGTCACGTTAACACCACCCTATACTGAAAACCCTCCAACCGCTATGCCTATCTTCATGCCTCCAGCTTCCATCCCAGACACACCACACAATCCATCGTCTACAGCCAAGCGCTGAGGTATAACTGCATTTGCTCCAACCCCTCAGACAGAGACCAACACCTACAAGATCTTCACCAAGCATTCTCAAAACTATGATACCCACATGAGGAAATAAGGAAACAAATCAACAGAGCCAGACGTGTACCCTGAAGCCTCCTACTGCAAGACAAGCCCAAGAAAGAAACCAACAGAACTCCACTGGCCATCGCCTACAGTCCTCAGCTTAAACCTCTCCAACGCATCATCAGTGATCTACAACCCATCCTGGACAATGATCCCTCGCTTTCACAGCCCTTGGGAGGCAGGCCAGTCCTCAGCCACAGGCAACCCGGCAACCTTAAGCATATTCTCACCAGCAACCACACACCGCACCATAGTAACTCTAACTCAGGAACCAATCCATGCAACAAACCTCAATGCCAGCTCTGCCCACATATCTACACCAGTGACACCATCACAGGACCTAACCAGACCAGCTACAATATCACCAGTTCATTCACCTGGACGTCCACCAATGTTATATACACCATCATGTGCCAGCAATGCCCCTCTGCTATGTACATCGGCCAAACTGGACAGTCCCTATGTAAAAGGATAAATGGACACAAGTCAGATATTAGGAATGACAATATACAAAAACCTGTAGGAGAACACTTCAACCTCCCTGGACGCACAATAGCAGATTTAAAGGTAGCCATCCTACAGCAAAAAAAAAACTTCAGGATCAGACTTCAAAGAGAAACTGCTGAGCTTCAGTTCATTTGCAAATTTGACACCATCAGCTCAGGATTAAACAAAGACTGTGAATGGCTAGCCAACTACAAAAGCAGTTTCTCCTCCTTTGATGTTCACACCTCAACTGCTAGAAGAGGGCCTCATCCTCCCTGATTGAACTAACCTCGTTATCTCTAGACTGATTCTTGCCTGCATATTTATACCTGCCTCTGGAAATTTCCATTACATGCGTCTGACGAAGTGGGTATTCACCCACAAAAGCTTATGCTCCAATACATTTGTTAGTCTATAAGGTGCCACAGGACTCTGTTGCTTTTTTACAGATCCAGACTAACACTGCTACCCCTCTGATACTGTTCTGTAATGTTATTCTCCAAGATGTGTTGCACATGTCCAGTCCACTCAAGGTGTGCACACCCAATGTGTCAGCTGAGATTTTTCCTTTAGCAGTGCCCATCAGGGCAGTGCATAGCCCTCCGCTTCCTCCTAGTGCTGCACGATGGTATAAAGGGTAGAGCTTTCCCCCACCCTGCTTAGTTTCCTCTTACCAGACAGACTCCAGTATAGAGGGGAAGGAGGGTAGGTCGTGGAATGGACATGCACAGCACATCTCAAAAAACAACAGTTACAGGACAAGTTAGTAACCTTTTTTCTACAATTGATTGCACATGTCCATTCCGTTTCAGGGGACTCAAAAGCAGTTCAATCTGGAGGTGGGATCGGAGTCTACCTAAATAATGATTGAAGGACGTCCAAATTTGGCATGGTCTCTAGCCTGTTGAGAGATGGCACAATGAGATGCAAAAGAATATACTGATGACCAAGTTGCAGCTCTAAAAACATCCTGTATAGGTATTTGAGCTAGAAATGCTACAGAAGATGCTTGTGATCTCATTGAGGGCAGTCTCACTCTGGTTAGTGTAGTTACACTGGCAACGTTGTAGCACAAACATATTCAGGAGGAAATCTAACACGAGATTCCTTGAGATGAGACTGGATCTTATCCGTGACTATCATGAACTGTTGTGAAGATGACCTAAACGATTTAGTCCTGTCCAAGTGAAAAGTTAACACTCTCCTGATATCCTAAGTGTTAAGTCCCTCCTCATCCTTATGAGTCTGAGGCTTAGGAAAGGAAGTTGGTAAGTATGCTACCGATTGATGGAGAAGTGAGAAACCAGTCTGACAGTAAATCATTGATAACTACTCTTAGTATGGTCTTCCAACCAGTTGTGCACCCACCTTATGGTAATTTCATCTAAACCATATTTCCCTAGTTTGCTCATAAGAACGTCATATGGGACTGCATCAAAAGCCTTACTAAAATCCAGATATATCATGTCTACTGCTCCCCCCACCCACTTCTACCCCTTAAACAGATTAAAAGATGGCTAACTGGTAGGTCTCAAAATGTAATTGCAAACTGAGAATCATCAAACGGGTGTGTTTCTAGTGAGGTCACATAAGGATCAGTTCTTGGTCCTATGTTATTTAACATTTTATCATAAAACACAAGAACCAGGGTCATCCAATGAAATTAATAGGCAGCCAGTTTAAAACAAACTTAAGGAAGTACTTCTTCACACAATGCAGAGTCAACCTGTGGAACTCACTGCCAGGGAATGTTGTGAAGGGCAAAAATATAACTGGGTTCAAAAAAGAATTAGAGAAGTTACTGGGAGACAAATTCAGACTGGAAGTAACATGTACATTTTTAACAACGAAGGTAATTAACTATTGAAACAGTTTACCAAGGGCCATGGGGGATTCTCCATCACTGAAAATTTTCAAAATCAAGACGATGTTTTTCTAAAAGATCTATTCTAGGAATTATTTTGGGGAAGTTCCGTTGCCTTGTTATCCAGGTAGTCAGACTAGAGGATCACAACAGTCCCTTCTGGCCTTGGAATCTATGAATTTCCATATTCTACCCCCAATTGAATATCCACAGACATAACACTTCTCCATGTCTCTCTTACATCTCACTAAATAATGTGCTTATGATCATCATACTTTCAAACTGCAAAAGTCTTCTCATTCACTGGATTGTTCCATCCTATTATGTGGTCATGTTTTTCAAACTTTTCACGAAGTTTGGTATTGAAGACACACACAAGTAATGTTCAGTGATCTCATTTCACCCAAACTTCCCTCGAACACTTGGACTTACAGCTTCTGTTCAGGCACAAGGACGTCTGCCACTTCGGGGATGCCTACACTGCAATTAAAAACCAGTGGCTGGCGCATACCAGCTGGCTTGGGCTAGCAGGGCTTGGGCTAAAGGGATGTTTAACTGTGGCGTAGATGTTTGGGCTCGGATTGCAGTCCAAACTCTGAGACCCTACCACTTTGCAGGATCTTAGAGCCTGGGCTGCAGCCCGAGTCCACAACGCAATTAAACAGCCCCTTAGCCAGAGTCCTGCTAGCCTCAGTCAGTTGGCACTGGCCAGGCACGTTTTTAATTGCAGTGTAGGTATACCTTTCCTTGACCTTTCCAACCAGGGTCACATATTCCCAGTAGTTAGTGTTCCATGTCACAATAACTGAGGAAAAGGGGAGAGAGCCAAAAAGAATATAAAGAAGTTGGAAAAGCTCTCAGGAAGAAGTTAAAGATGCCATAAAAGGCAACCAAAAAAAAAAGGAAGGAAGATGTACATAAGTAATTTATTAGAGAACAGCAACAAAATTGATTAAGGGGCTAAACAGACTGACTAGATAAGATTCAAAGAAATTAGTATATCTTGGCCAATTGAAGATTGATGGAGGAAGTGAGAGAGAAGAGGAAGATATAAAGCTATACAAGTCTTTGGAAAACAAAGAGGGAGTGGCACGATTTAGAGTAGTAAGCAGTTATGGGCTGAAGTTAAGCAAGGGAAATTTAAGCTGAATGTCTTAAAAGACACAAGGTGGGTGAGAGGTAATATCTTTCATTGGACCAACTTATAACCTCACCTATGTTGTCTCTCTAATATCCTGGGACCACCATGGCTACAACATAGGAAAATTTGACAGTGAGATTTATTACTTTATGTCTATTTTTTTTTTTTTTTTTTTTAGAGCAGACCTAAAAAGACTAATCACCTGAACAAACAATGCAGAACAAGCTTTAGGGGACAATCCTGCAGGGGCCACTCATCCCCAGGAGATGGAATTTATCTAGTCCAATATTTTTATGTTTCATTGGTCCAGGTCCCAGACTGCCCTATCTGAATCTGCCAGATGATTCACAAACATATACCTTCCTGCTGAGCAGTTAATTTAGCTCAACAGAATTATGCCACGTTGCAAGATCTGCCATGATCACAGCAATATACATATTGCTATAATGGATGAGCCTACAAAGCACATAGTGGCTCATCTACCCAGAAAATCATTGTGAAAGTTTTTAGAATCATGAACCCGATCATGAAATGATTGCTTTCACCCAAGATGCCTTGTACCTTCAAATTCTCAACCAATTTGACCCTACATGTCAGAATGAAATCTAGAACAGCCTCTTTTCTAGTTGTTTTCTCCATGTTCTGGAATAAAAAGTTGTCTCCAATGTTTTCCAAGAACTTGTTGGATAATCTGTGCTCTGCTGTATTATTTTCCCAACTGATATCTGTGTAGTTCAAGTCCCGTGCTTTGGATGATTTTGTGTTAGTTGTTTAAAAAAATAAAAAAATAAAATAATCCACAACCTTTGTCTATTCTTCTTCCTAGTTAGGTGGTCTATAGTAAACCCCTATGACATCACTCTTGTTTTTTTACCCCTTTTATCCTTACCCAGAGACATTCAACAGGTCTGCCTCCCATTTCTATCTTGACTAGGTAGATAGCCAGTGTGAAAAAATAGAGATGAGGGTGGGGAGTAATAGACACCTGTATAAGACAAAGCCCCAAATATTGTGACTGTCCCTATAAAATCAGGACATCTGGTCAATATTCCAGTCGTGTGAATTATCCCATAAAGTCTCTTTGATGCCAATTATGTTATAATTGTGATTATTCATTAGTATTTCTAGTTCTTCCTGTTTATTATTTATACTGTTTATTCAATGCATAGACATCTAAGACGTTCATCAGTATTCCCTTCCATATTCCCTCGTCTTGCCTTTGTTCCTGCTATGATTGCCTATGTTCTCCTGGGATCTTCTCCCAGGTATCCATGTTCTGGACTTACTTGTGGGCTTTTGTGTTCTGCCCCCATCAAACCTATTTTAAAGCCTGCCTCACTTGGTTAGCCAGCCTGTATCCAAAGATACTCTTGCACTTCTTTGATAGGTGGACCCCGTTTCTGCTCAGCAGTCCTTCTCAGAACAGAATCCCGTGGTGGAGGAAGCTGCAGCCCTCCTGGTAACACCATCCACGTATTCACCTGCAGGACGTGTCTGTCCCTGCCCAGACCCCTACCCTTGATCAGAAGGATTGATGAGATCTTCACCTGAACCCCCAAATCCTTCTCCCTCACTCCCAGCACCCTGTAGTCACTTCTGATCTGCTCAGGATCATACTTCGCAGTATCATTAGTGCCCACGTGGATGAATCTTAGAACCACAGGGCTAGAAGGGACCGCAAGAATCATCTAGTCTAACCCCCAGCCAAGATACAGGATTGTTGTGTCTAAACCACCCAAGACAGATGGCTGGCTATTCAGCCTCTTTTTGAAAACCTCCAACGAAGGAGCTTCCACGACTTCTCTAGGCAGTTTGTTCTCTTCTCACCGTTAGGAAGTTTTTCCTGAGATTTAATCTAAAACTGCTATCAATAGTTTGAACCCACTGCCTTTTGTCCTGCCTGTGGGAAGAGAAAAAATAGTTTTTCTCCATTGTGTTTATGGCAGCCTTTCAAGTATCTGAAGACCACTATCATGTCCCGCCCTTAATCTCCTCTTTTCCAAATTAAACATACCCAGGTCTTTCAGCCTTTGCTCATATGGCCTGCATTCCATCCCTTTGGCCATCTTTGTCACTCGCCTCTGGATCTTTTCCAGTTTCTCTACATCATTCCTATACATCGGTGACCATAACTGGACACAGTACTCCAGCTGAGGCCTAACCAGCATCAAGTAGAGCGGTATTATCATTTCCTGTGACTTGCATACTAGGTCTATGTTAATGCAACCCAAAATTGCATTTGCTTTTTTTGCAACAGCATTGTATTGCTGACTTATGTCAAGGTTGTGATCCACCACAACTCCTAGATCCTTCTCAGCAGTGCTGCTGACAAACCAGTTGTCCCCCATTCTGTATTTGTGCATTTGTTTTTTCTTCTCTAAGTGTAGCACCTTATATTTGTCTTTGTTTAATTTCATTTTGCCGTCTATAGCCCAGTTCTCCAATTTTATCAAGATCCCTCTGAATTTTAGCTCTATCCTCCAAAGTCCTCTCCAGTTGGATTGCTTCCTTAACCTTGTAGGTCTCCATATACATATTTTCAATGAGTTTCTGATTTGCATGGATGCTCTTGAGCTTGGCCACCTCCTCCTGTGGCTCTTCCACCTGCTGCCTGAGAGATTCTACCACTAGGCACCTGCCACACTGCATGCTCTGGCCAGCCTGGCTTTCTATGATGGGGAAATAAAGGTCACAGCCTCTGCAAATCCACACCAAGACTTGGGTAGAGGCATCCATGGTCAGGTTCTCTGTCTGAACACAGTTGCAGATGGAGGATCCAGGAGCAGTGTTGGTATTGGTGATACAGCCTTTCCAAACCATGGTGATTCCATTATCTCTCTCCTACAAGCCCCCCTCACTGCCTAGTCTTAGTGGGAGCCTCATCTACCTCAAAGTTACTCCTTTTTTCCCCAACAAGAAAAGAAACTCAACATGAAAATGCAAAGAAACTATTATGAAAGCAATAGAGAGAGGCCTGGAGATATGATTGCTCTCTATAAATACATCAGAGGGATAAATACCAGGGAGGAAGAGGGAGTTATTTAAGTTAAGAGCCAAGGTGGACACAAGAACAAATGGCTATAAATTGACCATCAACAATATTAAGCTCGAAATTAGATGAAGGTTTCTAACCATCAGAGGAGGCAAATTCTGGAACAGCCTTCCAAGGGTAGCAGTGGGGGTAAAAATCCTAACTGGCTTCAAGACTGAGCTTGATAAGTTTATGGAGGGGATGGTATGATGGGATGGCCTACGATGGCATGTGGCCCATCGGCGACTGCCAGTAGCAAAAATCCCCAAAGGCTGGAGATGGGACACTGGATGGGGAAGGCTCTGAGTTATTACAGAGAATTCTTTCCCAGGTATCTGCCTGGTGGATCTTGCTCATAAGCTCAAGGTCTAACTGATTGCCATATTTGGGGTCAGGAAGGAATTTCCCCCCAGGTCAGATTGGCTGAGACCCTGGGGTTTTTCACCTTCTCTAGCATGGGTCACTTGCAGGTTTAAACTAGTGTAAATGGTGAATTCTCTGTAACTTGAAGTCTTTAAATCATCATTTGAGGACTTCAGTAACTCAGCCAGAGGTTAGGGGTTTATTTCAGGCGTGGGTGAGGTTCTCCTGCACACTGCAGGTCAAAGGTCAGACTAGGTGATCATGATGGTCCCTTCTGACCTTAAAGTCTATGAGACTCCCACAGGAGTCCCCTCCCTTCCGTGCTTAATTTTTTCACTAGGAACAAAAGCACTAAGTCTTAAAAATCCTTGCGCATTTGCCAGTGTGAGAGTGTTCTGTGTTTTCAAGGTTGTGTGGCAGCAGAATCCCAGAATAATGGAGTGAGGGAGTGGTTAGGAAAGAAGGAAATGGGAACCCGCAGAAGTTACCTTAGTGTTGAGGATGGTATCAGCAGAACCAAGAAGGGGAAAAGAGAAAAAAAATGCACGTTATGCAAGTAGTATCAAGTCCTGGAGCAGCTCTGCACTTAGATACCACTGCAACACAATATGCCCCTTAGATAGCATGGGATTACCCTACTGGGGAAGCTTTGAGAATTACACAGACCTGTTCCTCTGCATTACAAACACACATTACAGAGAGACAGCAGAACTACTACATTAAATACACTTACCACTGGATAGACAGGGGGATTGCTCAGCTGCCCTCGCCTCTTCCTGCTCCAGATTACTTGTTTTAAATGGTTTTTCAGGCATATCCGCTGCCTTCTCCAAGGTCATCAGAAGTGGCTGCTGGCTCTCCTGCGGTGTTGCTGGCACTTCATCCCCTCTCCCTAAAGGAGCTGGAAGTGGCTGCTGATCCTTCTGAACTTGCTTCAATTCCAGGTCACCTTCAGCTTGACTCCTGTTCCCTTGACTGCCTGGACACTTTTTGGCACATGATGCTAATCCTGGGGCAACATCCACCTTTACCTGGGACCATGAGCTATCCTGCTGTTGCAATGACTCTCCCACAAAAGGCTGAGGGGGAACTTCACTGAGCTTTGGCACATCTTCTGGAGCAGCCTTCAGGGACAGATCCTTCATGCTTTTAACTTCAGCGACCACATTAAAATCTTTAGATGTTTCTTTTTTCCTGGTCTCTAGATCCATCTGTACCAACCCATGGCTCAGGTCACATAGTTTTTCTGAGTTTTTGCCAAAAGCCTCACTGGATTCCACTTCCATCACTTCCTGGCCTTCATGTTCCTGTGTTTCCCTTAGAAGAATCAGCCCCTGAGACAGAGTTAGAGGGTCAGAGGATCCCTCTTCATTTAGCTGCTTCTCTTCTGCCTGCCTTTCTCCTCCTTGTTCCTCACATAGAGTCTCAGGGACTGCTTCAAACTCAGACGCCTCTCCTGATAACTTTTCCTTGATCTCAGTCAATGCTTCTTGACCCAGAGTGTGTGATGAAGTCTCAGACTGAACAGACAGAGTTGCAGCTGTCTGGCTTCCAGAATCACATGTGAGATCAATGCAAGCCATCTGTGCTACAGACCCTTCTGCTGCTACACCTTCAGCAACAGGACAAATGGTAGGTTCTCCTGTAGCCCACAGCGCCTCCCTTTTCGGCTTTTCACAGTTCTCACTGAGCAGGGCTTGGCTGTCCTCACTCAGCCTTAGTTGCATGCTGTAACTTTCTGTGGAATAGGGTTTCGGCTCTGAAGCTTGCAGTGTAGAATCCATCTCAGTCTGTGTATTTTCACTGTCTTGGTTGGTTTTCAGAGAGCTTGTGTTGCCTTCTGTCCTAGTGGGCTGACTGCATTCACTTGCAGAGAGTACTAGCTTACAGGACAATTCAGGATCTCCTGTGGGGATCTTTGGCAGAGCCTCTGTGGTTTCAGAGACATCTGCTGGCAAACATGAACCCGGTAAAACTCCACCCTTCTCTTCTCCACTAGGCTTCTCCTCCAGACTCTGAGTTGAAATAAAAATATCCTAAAAAGGATAAAAAGAGAAGAAAAATTAAGAACTCTATAGTTCACATTCTTCTAGCCAGCCTACATGCTTGGCATCTGATCCATCCATTAGGCACCCAACAGCACACAAGCAGCCCCATCTCCTAGTAAGGGACCTGGGTTCAGGGACACAGAAAATTCATCCAGAAACTCAAGTTTTAAGTGGACTATTTTCCACTTCTCTGAGCAATAACTGCCCTCCTGCTGTGAAGGCACGTAACCATCATTCATCATCATCATCATCATCTCAAAAGATATGAGTGTGTAGTCAGAGGTGCGATCATTGATACCTCTTTGATCTCACATGACCCCACCCCAGCATAAACACAGGGAAGGAAGAAAGGTGGTATGTTGCCAGCTGGGCGCTAGGAAGCTATGCTCTATTACATTTTTCTACGGCACCAACCAGCCACAATATCAGAGCACCAAAGTCACCTTTTCCTCAGGAAGAGAGGTTATTAACTGGTGTGTCCTGGTTAAATTCTCCCAATAGAACCTTAACCCCCCCCCCACCATCACTTGCTCTTAGGTGGATGAAAATAAGTCTTGTCATAAAAAAGCCCCAGAGGAGTCCACAATTCAAAAAGGGTAGCTCACTTCCTGTAGCAAAAGGTGCAAGACCAAAATGACATTAGACAGGAAATTCTTAAAGGAAAACTGCAATGATTAGTTATAGCCCTTAAAAGACTACGTTTTAAACGCAGTACTACAAAATATCAGTGCTTCACTCTCCATAATAAAGAGAGGTCTCTCACAGCCCCCATTTTACTGACATATCCCAGCAGAAGACTAGCCCAAGGATGTAGTTTGAGACATAGGATATGCAAATCAGAATCAGAAAGACTTCCAAAGACATTGTAAAGAGAATGTCACGTGTTTCCTAGGACAGACTAAAAAACAGGCACCAAGAATAAATCAGATAAGAGTCTCTTAAATCACATTGCAGTTTTCTTATAAGAATACAATGGTACATGGTGGGTGTAACAGAATACCATAGAATGACTAGTGCGGATCAGGAAGATCTCTACAGCCAACTAAGCAGGAGAACCCCACACCTCAGGGTACAGAGAATGAGCCAGAAACCAATCCCCTACAATCAACCATGTACCAAAACTTAAGGGAACATGGTACAGGAAGAAATTGAGGGGGGAAATTCCACTTCAATACCCACATGGGAAAACTCTGGTTGTGATGGTATAGGGAAGGATCCAGGAACAAAGGCTGGGGCACTCTGGGATACAGGAGTTGAAACCTGTGGTAGTACATGCGGTCCTGGTGGGACAGGTGGATTGCCAACCTCTACTGGCTCATCTCCTCTCTGCTTCTCCTGTAGAAGGTCTCCTCCTTCTGCTGGAGCAGATCTATCCATCTGCTCATCTGATTTGAAAGAGGGATTTAAAAGTTAATTATAGCTGCAAGCAACACCTTAAAATTAAGATTGCCTAACATATTCTATTAAAAGATCCTGGTTTTAGTTGCTGATAGCTTTGCAAAACTAACAGTTTGGGTTGACATTTTTCATGAGGCATCTGCCTCAAGCTGAATTATTTTGGGAAGAATCAACAAAAATGGTTCAGCCATTTCCTAGGACCAGGCTAGGAAACAATATGTTTTGCCCATGTTAAAAAAATTCATGCAACCATTTTGTTAGAGAAATCCTAGCACATCTCTGTTTTGAATAAGGGACTTGAGATTTGCCAGAGGGTTTGCCCTGGTGTCAGGGATGTGCCTTTTGCCATCCCTGTGAAAATAAACCTAAATGTACCCATGTTATAACCCCGGGGGGGAGGGGGAAGAATCTGTTTGCACATGCTCAGTAAAGGTTTGTAGAGTCTGGCAGCATTATTCTCCCACACTGAGCATGCTCCATCCCCACCCAGCTCCTAAATGTCAACTGAACCATGCATGCACCGTACCACGGAGCAACTGAGCACACTCAATTTCAGGGCTGTGCAGGATTTTTCCTGCAATGGCTCCTCCCAGTGACTGGGGTCTGCTGTGGCACTGGGCACCAAAACAGGGCAGGGGGGGAAAGTGTCTTCAGTGTTCTCTCGGATTTCAAGCCAAAAGGCACCGTTATGACCATCTACTCTGACCTCTGGTATAACACAGGCCAGAGAATTGCACCCAGTGATTCTTGCATCCAGCCCGTAACTTCTGGTTGGGCTGCAGCAGATCTTTTAGAAAAGAGACATCCAATCTTGATCTAAAGACTCCAAGTGCAGGAGAACTCACCACAGTCCTTGGGAAATTGTTCCAAGGGTTAATTACAGTACAAATAAAAAAAAAAAAATCTGAATTTATCTAGCTTCAGTTTCCAGCCACAGGATTTTAAGATCTATTGTAGGTCTTTTATGGTCCCCATTATCATAACATCCAAGCACCTAAAAGTTTTAATGTAATTATTCTCCCACACAGCTGTTGTGCAGTAAGGAAGTGTTATCCCCATGTCACATATGGAGAACTGAGGTAGAGAGACACTAAGGGTAAAATTTTCAAAGATCTCCAAGTGCCATTTTCAAAAGGACTTAGAAGTCTAAATCTTACTGAGTCAACAGGCTTTAGGCTCCTGCATGCCTATGCCATTTTCAAAAGTGACAGGTAAAATTAAAAAAAAATGTCTAAGATGACTTGCTCAGAGCAGAGAATAAACCCAGATCCCCCAAGTCCTAGGCTAGCACCATGACTATTAGATCATCCTTCTTTTCAGTGTCTTCTATTAGTATCCAGGCAGCACTGAGGAAAAAGCAGGAAGCAATGAAAAAACATGAAGGAGCGGGGGCAAAGAAACAGGGATAGATAGATCCAACCGTTAGAGAACATTTCCTTCCAGGGCCTGGAAATGAACCCAGGATTCCAGAGTCAAGACATTCTTCTGCTGTCAAACAAATAGCCATGAACTCACCAGCAAAACACGTGTTCTCCCCCTTCCAGTGGATTGTCTACATGGAGGATAACAGCCTACTGCTGTTACCAGTTAGTTATTCAGTTAGCTCAAGTTGTAGAGGTCTGTGTTGTGGAGCTAAAGGTCCCAACCCTGCTGACAACCTATATGGGGATCAATATTGATCTATATGATTGAATATGTGCATTTTTCAGTTGTCTTTTAAAAAAAAAAAAAAAAGCCACACACACACCCCCCCCCCTTGGGAAATTGCATTAAAAATGTTTAGGGCCCTACCAAATTCACAGCCATGAAAAACACATCACGGACCATGAAATCTGGTCTCCCCGCGTGAAATCTGGTCTTTTACCCTATACTATACAGATTTCACGGGGGGAGACCAGTGTTTATCAAATTGGGGGTCTGGACCCAAAAGGGAGTTGCAGGGGGAGGGTCACAAGGTTATTTGGGGGCGGGAGGGGTGTATTGGCACCCTTACTTCTGCACTGACTTCAGAGCTGGGCAGCCAGAGAGCGGCGGCTGTTGGCCGGGCGCCCAGCTCTGAAGGCAGTGCCCCACCAGCAGCAGCGCAGAAATAAGGGTGGCAATACCATACCATGCCATCTTTACTTCTGCGCTACTGCTGATGGCAGCGCTGCCTTCAGAGCTAGGCTACCGACCAGCAGCCGCTGCTACCCAGCTGCCCAGCTCTGAAGGCAGCGCTGCCCAGCTCTGAAGGCAGCGCT
>NW_020664418.1:52493619-52530549 GCF_002925995.2 Terrapene triunguis | reverse complement strand
GCCCAGCTCTGAAGGCAGCGCTGCCCAGCTCTGAAGGCAGCGCTGCCAGCAGCAGCAGCGCAGAAGTAAGGGTAACAGTACCGTAACCTCCCCTACAATAACTTTGTGACACACACACACAAAACTCCTTTTTGGGTCAGGACCCCTTCAATTACAACACAGTGAAATTTCAGATTTAAATAGCTGAACTCATAAAATTTATGATTTTTAAAACCCAAGGACCGTGAAATTGACCAAAATGGACCGTGGATTTGGTAGGGCCCTAAAAAAATGTTAAAAGAACACTAAGGTAGCAAAGTCACGTACTTAGAAGTTATGAAGTGTAAGTTTAAGGCTGCCTTTGCAACCTTAATTCAGCCCCCTTCTGTGGATCCATGATGATAATACAGACTTTAATCACATATTATTTTTCCATAGGACCCGTCTCCTTCAGTGCACAGGCAGGATGGTGCTTAGGGAATGAAACAGGGTTGTGTAACAAATGAGGATGTTTTCTATAGGATCCCTGCTTCTTTGGAAGGTGTGTGGTGAACAAAGGGGACTGCAGGAAGAACAAAGACTGTCTCATGGTATGATGGCATATACAAACCATACACTGGGCAACAAGGGGTTCAGGAGCTGCTCTGAGCTCAGCACAGACTGGAGAAGAAGTTAAAAGGAGCAGAACAGCTCGCCTGTGGGCAGGCCAGGGGAGAGGACCTACACCTTGCAGCTCCTGAGGGAAGGCAGGATATCTCCCATGCACAGCTGCTTGAAGGTTCCTCCCTGAGGGAAGGGAGGACCTACTTTTCATAAACTCTGACAGGGAGGCATTTCCCTCTCTCACATACTAACCCAGTTTGTGTGTATTGATTCTGTGTTTTGTTTATAGACTGCCGCCGACAGGGAGAGACTTAGAACTGAACTGGCCAGAGGTCCAAGGCATGAGAGGAAGCAGCTGATGCCCCAAAAAGGAGAAAGCTGCCATGCCTGGACACAAGGAGGTGCCATGCAGTGAGCTGACCCCCTTCACGCTTTCCTGTACGGACTGTGAACTGTGGACAACAGAGGGATGATAGGAAGTGGCCCAGGGAAGGCAGCCTTAAGGCACTCCTGGGCATCAGACCCTTTTATTGCCCTTACAGAGCCCTGGGCTGGAGTGGGAAGGCCCAGCTCCCCTACCAAAAACCCCTCTGCAGGTCAAAGGGCCTAAACTCCTGATTACTAGGCAATGCTCCCCACGTATGAAGACCACCACAAATTGTTAAGGCATTTGAATGTCATCCTAGAGAACTGGATTCTACCTCTGCCTTTTCCACAAAGCTCCTATGAGATGCTGAGCAAATCACTTAAATCAATCCTTTCACCAGTGGTCACTAGTAGTGTGGTTCTAATTTTCTGGGAGCCTAGCTTGAGACATCTGGGGCCACATTTGCGGAAATGCTGAGCTTTTCAACTGTAAGTGAAGTCCAAGGGATTCTGTGCTTTGAACATGAAAGTTGCTAAAAAATGCTAAGTACTATTTTAAAAAAAAAAAAAAAAAAAAAAAAATCAAGCTTTAGGCATCTCAAGTTGGGCACTCAGAATTAGTGAACACTTGATAACTTTGGCTTTAACGTCACTTTCTTGGTTCTTCATCTGTAAAATAGGAATACCACCACCTGACCTTGCATGGGTACAGGTAAGAGAATCATCTGAAAATAATGTCTGAAGCCCTCAGATGCTACAATGAATACACCATAGCAACAGGATTTGGATAGTGTATGTTTTAATAAGGCCTGGAGTCACATTTTGAACAAGGAGGATAAGAAAAATATCGAACAGTTACCCATTCATTGAGCACTGTCCTTTCCGTGTACTGAATGAGGCAGGGGTCCTGTGGAAACCAGTAGTATGTAATTATAAAATTGAAGACGGTATTATAATGCACAAGGGGTCTGAATTAAGGTACAGTGAGTCTTTAATTTAGGTGTCGGCTCCCCACCCCTCCAATGCAATATATTTATACATAAGAGAAGAGGGATTCCTGCTGCCCTGCAGTACCTATCCTGTAACATGAATGCCTTGCCTCCAAGGGAGCACAACGGCAACTGACCCTCAGCATCCAATGTTCAGTGCATCCCCACCTTACCAAGAGAAGGGGGAAACTAGCTGATGATGCCATACTCTTCATGTGCTATCTACCTTCTCCCAAAGGTACAGGGAGAGCCACTGTGGGAATGGCCGATCGCATGTGCACTTAAGAAATCAATCAAGTTTGAAGACTCTGGGGGAGAAGGAGAGGCGCTTGTTACTCAGATTGCAATATGGAAATGATTCTAAGCGGTGTTTAGAGGAAGCTACACACACAGGCTGGAGGAGTATGTATAGAGAAAAGCCAAAACCAGATCAGTATTCACAGAAGTTTTACCTTTTGTTTCTTCCTGTTCTGTGGGACTGCTGGGGATGATAAGAGGATGGGATCCAAAGGCACCAGGAGAAGGAGTAATTAGGCCTGAAGAATAACTGCTGAGAGAAAAAAAAAATAAAGTCAAGTCACAGGTCAGTTAATGCTTTAGTTATTTCTCTTACTCCACAAGAGTAGCTCCAGCTTTTAACAACGGGAGCCTGGTTCACCAGCTAAGACAACCAAGCCAATGAGCTTAAATCCCTCAAATGACCGTAAAGGAGTACAGGCAGGGGACCCGCAGCTCAGTTTCCATGTAGCAACAGTCTACAGATCACAACATGAAGTCCAAAAGCAGGGAGAATCCTACTTATTCAGACTGCGGTTAAAATAACTTGACAACAGATATGGAAACAAGCATTGTACTGACATATAGAAACAAAAACAAACTGTCAAGAATGGAGGAGACATCTAATTCAGTATCTTGTCTCAGATAACTGCCAATATTGGATACTTCTGAGGAAAGTGCAAGGAACTCTGGGGTAGAAAGTTATGCAATAACTTCCTCTCTGGGCAGGTTTCTTCCTAAGTGCAGGAAGTTAATGGTTGACTTATGCTCTGTAGCATGTCCCCTTATTTATTATCTCAGGTCCTTATATGCGCCCCATTATCAAAGTACCTGAATGCCTCACAATGTTTAATGAATTTACCCTCACAGTACCCCACAGCGGTAGGTAAATGCTGTTACCCCATCGTACAGATGGGGAACAGACAGACAGGCTAAGTGAGTTGCCCAAGGCCATACAGGAAGTCTGTGGTGGGGCAGATACTTGAACGCAAGCCTCTCAAGTCCATTGTATCCTGTTTTTATTCTACCTAATGAAACTGTGCATTACTCCTCATGTTAGTGCATAGTCTGATTTTTACTAAGATCTTGCCTTACGATAGCACTGAAGAAGTCAGAGTTTCACAGATTAGTTATACATTGTACAAAAATTTCCTCTCAGCAGCTTTAAACTGCTGTCTGAGTTTAACTATATCCGCGTGTTTTTTCTATTATGAGAAGAGATAAATGGGAATCATTCATACCATTTATTGTTTTGTATCCTTCTAACACATGAGGATGGAGTACCAGTTCTGAACTGTAGCCCAGGAAAAGGTGATAGTGGTGTGCAGGGGAAAGAAAAAAGCCAGATTGGAGATAGTCAGGAATGGAATTTGAAGAGAGGAACTCCAGACAGCAGCTGTAAGCAGTCTGTTCAATGAATTTAGACATGAAGGGGAGAAAAGAGATGGGGCAGTAGCTGCAGAACTACATGGGGGTCAATGGTGGGGAGGTTTGTTTGTTTGTTTGAAAGGTGGGAGAGACTAAAGCATGCTTGCACAGTAGAAAGAGAAGAGAGACAGGTTAATAAGGACAAAGCGTGCAGAGAAGAATGGATGAAAGGGAGATTGGGACCTGGGTGGAGTTACGAGGGTAGGTTGAAGGGTTAGAGACCATCACCACAGGATGAAAAGCTCTTGTATCAGTGACGGGGCAATGGGGAAAGTGGTGGGGAGGAAGGAAAGGCTGAGAAGTCTAATTCTGGCAGTTTTGTCGGGGGGCGGGGGGGGGGTGGGAGAAGAGAGAGAGAGAGAGAGAGAGAGAGAGAATCAGTAAGCTCCAGTGTAGAGTGAAGTGGGGCTGGGGAGGTTTGAGAAAGGAGTCAAAGGTGGTGAACCGGTGAATGGGACTGCACACGTGGGAATCTGAGTGGAGAAGCAGAGGGCTTGGCTAGGATGGTAGCATAATTGAAGGAGGAGAGAGAGAACTGTAGTGGAGAAAGTGAGCATGGTCACAGAACTACTGCCAGATGTTCCGCTGTGCGATGTGGCAGTGGAGGATGCAGATGATGGGGAAGAGCTAGGGTGGGCCTTCTGATGGGAGAGAGGGGCAAAGGAGTCAAGGGTGGAGGGGAGTGTAGAATGCAGAGAATCGACAACCATGTCATGGGAAGAGACAACAAGGAGGAGCCAGCTGATAGCGGAAGAGAAGTCACTAACACTGATGGTCTGGAAGTCTCAGAAGCATAAGGGCAGCAGGCAAGAGGCAGATATCCTATCTTCAGAGAGACCAAGTGATTGACAGAGTGGGGGACTCAATGTTGAAGAGATTAGTGCTTGGTGAAGATGTGAATGGCTATCCTAGGGAATGGGAGGATTGATCCAGGTTCGCAGGTCAAAAGAAGCGATCTGTTCTATCTTTTACCAGAAGAGTTAGCTTTGTATTATCAGAGAACTTTGTCTGACCACAGTCAACTTTAGTACCAGTCAACTTCCCCCAGTTTCTCCTAATTTAAACAATACACCTCCACCCTAGCCACAGAAAATTAACAAGGTGTTTCTGCATCAGAAGTATGGCTCCTCTGAATAAAATGGAGCCATTTCTTTTTGTGTAGGCTCTCCTTTCCCCAAATAGTTCCTCACTGCCTAACAAGTTTTAAACCCTCTTCTTTACATCACCATCTTCTCAGCCATAGGTGGACACTCTGAAGTATCCACATCCAGTCACCTTTGCACTGAAGTTTATTTCAGAGACAGCTAGCAAGGAGATCCTGAAGTGTGCATGGAGCTGGGGACACCTTCCCCAAGAAAGCTATTGGGAGTTCAGGAGAACTGATACAAGGTAAAAATAATTAGCTTAATTTTTTAATTATCGCTTTGGAGGCTAAGACTGAACAGATTTTACAACTCCTCTACAGCCTGCAACTTGGCATAACCTGAATAGAACCAAAAGGAGTATAATTCTCTCCCAAGCAGCACAAAGTCCCCACTCATCTAACAGAAAACCCGGTAAGGTCCCCTATTCTCCTTGAGGAAGGCTGAAAGGTTACTAATGAGCGCAATGTCTTCCCCCCCAACGGAAAACCGTGTGAAAAGCCAGAATTATACCTTATTAGCTATTAAGCTTCAAAGACTTCAGTTTACAGAAAACCACAATTACAATTTAATCCATGTTGGAAGATTTAACCCCACCTGCTCTGCTGGGCTGTTTGTCTCAGTGACTCATCCCATGCAGGACAAGTGCATATTAGAGGTGTTGGTTGTGTGTTGTGGGGTTGTGTTTTGTTTTTTTGCTTACGTGGAAAGACTCTCCTGACCAAGGGACCCCTGCCCAGAGAGATGCAGGAGGTGCAGAGTGCCAGCAGGGGTGCATGCCACGGAACCTCCCACTTCCACCCTGGTTATGGTACAGTCACTCTCTGAAGCTATTTGGAGCAAGAGGAAACAGACTGGATTATTATAAAGCAAGTTATAATAAATAAAATAATAATACTAATATATGGAGATATACCTATTTCATTGAACCGGAAGGGACCCCGAAGGGTCATTGAATCCACCCCCTTCACTAGCAGGACCAAGTACTGATTTTGCCCCAGATCCCTAAGTGGCCCCCTCAAGGATTGAACTCACAACCCTGGGTTTAGCAGGCCAATGCTCAAACCACTGAGCTATCCCTCCCCCCCTCACTTCTGCAAAGTTACCTCCCAGTTTGACAAAGACCAATATTCTCAGTGAGACAAAAAGGGATTTTGGAACCACGGGTCCAAGGCACGTGAAATGCAAGCATCATAAGGCTAAGAGGTAAAAATCTCGTTACTAGCTGGCAAAAGTGGCCTGCTCTCTCATACTGGATTATAAATGTTTACACAAAAGAACTGTAGGAAAAAATTCTCAATGGTTCCAATACCAGTTCAGCCAAATCAATGCTAGAACTGGTGGGAGCAATAGTGTAGACAAGGCTCTGGCAACAACAAAGAAGAAAACTTACTGCTTTTACCCTTTTCATTAGATAAGTAGATTTTACATCCAGAAGGTTTAACAGTGTTATAGCAATTTAACTAAAGCTGTTTAAAAATCACACCTTTTAGTTAAACCAGTGCAATTTTGTTTTGACCGGGCCTTTAAACCATGATCAAGTCACCTTTTTAACCTTCTTTTTAATAAGCTAAGTAGAATGTCTTAAGTCTCTCATGGTAAGGCATGTTTTACAGACCTCAATTCATTTTTGTGACTCTTTTCTGAAACCCCTCCAATTATTCAATATCCCTTTGTCATGTGGATACAAGAAGGGGACACAATATTCCAGTAGTGGTCTCACCAGTGCTATATCTATATATATCGAGAGAGAGAGAGATAGACAGACAGACAGACACAACCTCCCTATTCCTCCTCTATATACCCTGTTCATACAGCCAAGTATTGCTAAACTTACTGAAAAGCAAGTCTAACTGAAATATGGTTAAAATTATTCTGGTTGCTGAAGCCTTTACACTAGCACTTGTACCAATTATAATACCAGTTCAGCTGAACTAATAGGAATTTTGGGGATAAGTTTCCCCAACATGGACAAGGCTTAAAATATGTGCCCATACTTTTTCTGGTGTCACATAAAAGGATTAGCAGTTTTACTGCCATGCCTTTTTGGGGGGGAAGGGGGGAGTGCAGGGAAAAGGGAGGAATGCTCAAACAACCCATTCTAATGGCATTATTATGATTCACTTCAGAACAACGAGAGAACATTTGAACGCTCCTCACACAGGAGAAGGCTGTGTTTTGCTTTCCAAAGTACTTTCACATTCAATCAAACATACTCAAAGCATTCTGCCAACTGTAACCTGCTTCCCTGTAAGTTGCTGTCAAAGGGCACATCTGCGCAGTAATATCCCTTAAAAAGTCCACACAGTTGAGATATTTAAACATTTCGCCATCTGGGATCCAGTTTAAATCCTGCATAAAGTCTTTCAAAACAGAAGTAAAACCTACGAAGTCTTCATCCCAATTTCAGCTAGGTCCGCCCCCCCCGAGGATCTGTTATCTTGTTACAGTTCAATATTTTTGTCCCAAATCCAAGCTGGACATAGCCCTTCCCACTGAGGGTCTGTCTTCTTGCTTTCCCAGCACCTCTTGCCTAGAGTTTGGCCTTCTCCACCAGATTTCCCCTCTGATGGCTTCCCCCTGCTGACTCAGGACCTCACAGGAGTTTTCTTACTCCTACAGTGTCTGCAGGCAGCTGCAGATAACCACCCTTATAAGCCCCAGGTGCCTTCCCTCAAGTCCAGTGGGGCAGCAGATAATCAGTCCAGTTGCACTGGACCCCACTTCCTCTTAAAGGGGCCAGTCACCCTGTGACAGATGCATATCCCCCAGCTAAAAAACAGAACAGTGACTGCTCCCTTGGGATGGATACTTTGGCATTAGTTGGTCTGTTTTTACCTGTTGTGTGGCTCTGGGAAAACATATCTTCCTGAGTTGACAAAATCTCTGACTCCTGCAGACAAGGATCAGGTCTCTTCTCAGCGGGCAACCCACTTTCAAGCATGTCGCAGACAGACATTTGTATCCTGCTGATCTCTTTGTGTTGCTGTGGAATTCTGGGAGAGCTAGACATAACCCCTGACCTGGGAAATTCAATTTATAGTCGTATTGCAGAACTATCATGAATATTTATCAGCCCAGGTACAAAAATCTACTCACTTGTCCTCACCACAATGATAGCAGGAACAAATAAAACATTTTTACCCATGTCAAAATACACCTGCCCAGTGTTAATATGGGGTGGGAGTAAGTAGAATTTAAAGCTGAGTTAAACACTTTATAATAAAAAGTAAACTCAAGGTTCTGATTTCAGCTCATTACAAAGTTGCAAAAACAGGTTTTAAATAGAATTTTAAAACATTACTTATTAGGGCTGTCGATTAATTGCAGTTAACTCATGCGATTAACTCAAAAAAATTAATCGCGATTAATCACAGTTTTAATCGCACTGTTAAACAACAGAATACCAATTGAAATTTATTAAATATTTTGGATGTTTTTCTACATTTTCAAAAATATTGATATCAATTACAACACAGAATACGAAGTGTACACCACCGTTACACTACACCAATACAAAGTGGCCACCATTCCAGGGGACATGCTTCCATGCTGATGACACTTGTTAAAAAAATTGTGACTGAACTCCTTGGGGGAGAATTGTACGTCTCCTGCTCTGTGTTTTAGCTGCATTCTGCCATATATTTCATGTTATAGCAGTCTCGGATGCTGACTCACCATGTTGTTCGTTTTAAGAACACTTTCACTGCAGATTTGACAAAACGCAAAGAAGGAGGTACCAAAGTTACATTTCTAAAGACAGCTACAGCACTTGACCCAAGATTTAAGAATCTGAAGTGCCTTCCAAAATCTGAGAGGGACAGGGTGTGGAGCATGCTTTCAAAAGTCTTAAAAGAGCAACACTCCGGTGCAGAAACTACAGAACCTGAACCACCAATAAAGAAAATCAACCTTCTGCTGGTGACATCTGATTCAGATGATCAAAATGAACATGCATCCGTCTGCACTGCTTTGGATTGTTATCGAGCAGAACCCGTAATCAGCATGGACACATGTCCTCTGGAATGGTGGTTGAAGCATGAAGGGACATAAGAATCTTAAGTGCATCTTGTTCAGCCAATTGCTCAGACAAACAAGTAGTAGGACTGAGTGGACCTGTAGGCTCTAAAGTTTTACATTGCACTCAAAAACAAAACAGTTATGTAACAACACACACACAAAAAAAAAAAAAAAAATCTACATTTGTAAGTTGTGCTTTCACAATAAAGAGACTGCACTACGGTACTTGTATTAGGTGAATTGAAAAATACTATTTCTTTTATTTTTACAGTGCAAATATTTATAATAAAAATATAAAGTGAGCACTGTACACTTTGTATTCTGTTTGTAATTGAAATCAATATATTTAGAAAAAGTGGAAAACATCCAAAAATATTTATATAAATGGTATTCTATTATTATTTAATCAATTTATTAATCTTTTTAACTGAGCAATTAGTTTTTTAATTACTTGACAGCCCTATTACTTATTGAACAGGAAGCCGCTATCATGAAAATTGGACAATGCAAGTGGAACCTAAAGAATATGCTTTGCCAGTTAACAGTGAAATTGGAGAGTTTCACCGTTGGAAGTTTTATAATTAAGAGTTATTAATAAAAACAACTTTTTTGGTTAAACAAAATTATAAAACTTCCAACAGTGAAACTCTCCAATACCCAACAGAGTATCATTAACAAACACCCGAGAGACCACAGCCCATTCCCTGAAAACAGGGACAGTGACGTGGGTTTCAAAATGTCCTTTAATAAATATGTTGCTTTCTAAAGTTAAAAATGAGACACTAGCACTTTCTTCTAGCCTATTGCATTGCCACATAAAAAAATAAAAATAAAAGTCATATGACCATTTCCACCCCACCCCCTTCCCAGCCAGGAAAGGATGGGAGCTCTCCTCAGCCACCATTACTGGGCCATTCAGCAACTTACACTGTAGGAAGTTCTCAGGCAGTGTGACAGGGCACTGAGCAGGAACTGCTGAGCCAGCCCTCTGTCACTCCAGCTCCAATTCATCTCCCTTAATTGGAGCTGGTTAGACCACCTGGCCCTAAGTGGGGAAGCAGAGACAGCTGCTGCCTAATTAGGGTGGGGCTGTATAAAAGCCGGGGGGGGGGACACGACAGGAAGAAAGGGAAAAGGCAGGTAGTGGAAGCAGGGAGGTAGCTCTCCCCTCCTTTCTGCCTGCAGACAATAAAGGGCTACTTAGATGGTGAAAAGATGGTGGGAGCACAGCCTGTAAATAAACTGCATGGGTGGTTATTGAACACAGGGTCTCTCGGTCTTTATCAGCCCAACGGGGCAGGAGCCAAGAGGGCCCTGCAGCACCTTGTTACAAGCAGTAATACTTGTTGTTTTCTCAGCTTTCCTCCTTCTGCATGCCCCCACCCAAGGTACCTACAGAGAGGGCAGTTGTTTTACCTTCCAGACTTCTCTTGCTGGCACGGTACACCAGTGTAACTTTCTCCAGTGGACAGAGCTTTACTCCTAACTATGTGCAGTTCTAGCAGGAGACACAGAAAACATTTGTTACTCAATTTAAATAATCTGTGCTAACAAGTATCAATGAGCATGCTTGGCACTTCACATTACACAGATCTCAACACAACCCTGTCATGAATTTACAATCTAATCTAGAAGGTCCATTGATAGAGAAAGCAAGAAAGGGATTGTGAGGTCTGTAGCAAAAAATAGATTCAGTGTCAGATTTTCTGGATTGTTAGAAGCTAGCTAAAAAAAGAGGTACTCCTAGAAAAAGACAGATGTTGACACTTGGGCAACAACGTAACAGTGAAGGAACAAGCCCAAAGGAAACAGGAAGGCAGAATTCCCCTTCTCAAGCTTTGGGCAGCTTTAATATCCTTCCTACGCTTGCACTTCCTAACAGAGGAAACATGCCACCTACAACTCAAAAGGATGCAGAGAGAAATTTACCATCTAAGGAAAAGATCTCTATGAACAAGACCATTTACATACCCTCGTTAGGGTCATTCCTCATGGGATTAGAACAGGTAGGGACAGTGCCTGCTGGCTGAAGCTGGTGCCCTCTGCCCTCTTCACTCAATGTTGAGTCTCCCTCGAAGTCCTGGCTTTGTGAGAGTTCCAGAGCTCCAAAACCCAACTGCGATGTGCCAGAATCTAGCACCAAACATCCATAAAGAAAAAAATAATTTATGTACAGATTGCCATTAGAATTGACCCCCATTGCACACTGAAACAAAATAGTTAGCTAGCTCACAGACACCTTCCCAGAGAGAGGACCCATTAAAGTGCCTACTATAACTCTGAGCTAATACCCACGGAGACAGAAAAAAACAGCTGCTCTCAGTAGTCTACAAAAGCTGCACAGCACCTCTTTAATAATTAAAATAAACCAATAATATAATAGGTACTGTGATGTTGTGCAGTCTATATGGTTTTATAAAAATATGATAAGTGAATATAATGTAACTGGGATATGCTTCATGCAAAAGGTCTCTTGTAAGGTATCATTACAAAGCTTATAATCTACTGTGTGATCATCCTATTTGTATAAATGTACCACTCTTGTATCTAAAACTAGGAATATGAAATATAACTCTGAGGGCCTATTGTAATTATGCAAAGTGTGGGCCATTAACGGTGGTTTGGAATCTTGATGACTCCCATTAACCAGGACCATTGTCTGCAGATGGCTGTGTTTTACCTGTGAGTCTTGCTCAGTGTGTGTGCTGGCAAGTAATTTGGGGCAAGTAATTCAGACTCTGGGTATTTGTTGGAGCAGATGGGAGTGTCTGTCTCAGCAAGACAGGGGGCTGGAGTCCTGAGCTGGCAGTGAAAACAGGGATAGAAGTAGTCTTAGCACATCAGGTGGCAGCTCCCAAGGGGGTTTCTGTGATCCAACCCGTCACAGGTACAATGATTGACATTAAAAAGCCCTCATTTGCCAACAAGTTACCAAACAATGGTATCAGGTAATGTACTGTATCCCAGGAAATAATTGTGGTAATTCAGCCTCCAAGGGTAGCACTTGTGGGTAAACGCTAACATTTAATGACAGCCATCACATCAAGTATCCTTTATTGCTAGCATAACAAACTTTTAGAAAAACCCAACTATATTCTAATGATCTGGCTACTTCCATGCCCTCCTAAGCCCCTTCCTGTCCTGAAGACCTTAGCCAGTGCAAGGATAAGAACTACTCCACTGACATTTGAGAGGGTGTATGGGTGGGTAGAAAACTCGTGGTTTTCAAACACAGGGCACACGATCAGTATTGATTTCTAAAGCCCCCAAAGTATTTGGGGATGAGCTCTCTAAGCAAATTGTTTTTTTAACAGTTGCTTCATATTATCTTAATCTGATGGGAAACAGTGAACCTGCTGAAGGGGAAAATTATATAAATGCACACACATGCTAATGGAGCTCCAAGCAGATTTTAATGCTCTGAGGAAGTCACTGAAGAGTCTAGAGCAGAATTACCTTCAGCACCCAGCGAGTGGGTAGTGCAGTGTGAGGCATCTTCACCTGCTTCCTCAGCAGCAGCTGCTACTATCCCAGGAACCCTGCAGTGGAGAGAAGAGATGATCTGGACAGTTAGAAATATAGCACACTGGGGTTTTTTTCAGGCTGTTTTCTTAAGTTTATTTTTGTTCACACATGGGTCCCTCAGCATCTAAAAAAAAGAAATCGCTGTCCCCTGAATTCAGGGCTGTTCCTCAGTACATCTGAACCATCCCAGAGGATCTCACAGATTTCCAGGAAATGTGCTAAATTTCACAAATAGGATTTTCTGCTGCATTCTGAATTGATTCGCTATTGTACTGTTATACATCAGTTAACCCCAGCAGCACTGGCGTTCCAGCCTATGCCACCACATAAGGGGGAAGGTCACTAAAATAATCCCTCTAAGACAAACAGAAATGGAGATGGGGGTGGAGGCAAGGGCAAGGAATATTCTATCCACCTGTTGTTCTTGGTAGGCTGAGGCAATCGATCAATAACTTGGCTGAGTGAACCAGTCGTGTCCAGATGGGTAGAACTGTCCATGGACTCTGAAAACATAATAGACCATTAGAATGGAAGAGAGGCAAACTTCTGGCTATAGGGACGGACATTGAGGAGCGAGGAAGTCAGCAGTGTTCTGACAATAACAGCTCCCTGTTATAGTTGCTTAGCCCACTCATCCCTTCCATGGTCACATGCCTTGATACTCAGCTCTTCACAATGATTCCCAAAGCCCTGGTACCATCCTCTCCAAAGCCAGCAACCCCCAAATGTCTCATCAACACAAGCATTGCTCTAAAATTCATTTTCCTGCAACTGAAGAATGTTAACTTCTCAGAGATAAATAAAAGGTAAAGTTACTTGTGCTCCCTCACCTGTGAGCTGCTTTTCCTCATGGCCTCTGTCTTCTCCTCCTCCACCAGCAGCCAGTTTGCTACCCTGAGGGCTGGTCATTATCTCCTGTAAAACACATGCACCTGATTTCTGCATCTCCAGTTCTTCATTAGGCACCTGGAGAGAATTCAGCCTAAATTGAGCTTACTTCTCCCACACAGCCCAAGCAAACTACATATCAACACACATCTACATAGAAACTTGTATTTCACTTCCTTCCTACCTCCCTCAAAGGAACTTTCACTCACCAGTACTGGGCTCTGGCAGTTGGAAAGAGGTAGGGCTAGCAGGCTGAGGCAGCCATGAGCAGTGTCCTCTATCACTGCACTCTCTGGCTGGGAGTCCTCAACTATCAAGCAGGGAGTGTCCTGCTGAGAGAAGCCTAAATCTAGCTGGCTCTGGCTGGGGTCCATCCACTGCCCTAAAGAGAGAAGACAAAGGGGTCAGTGCAGCTGGAACTTGCTGCAGGTCCTGTGGAAGTTATTCTGACTCCCTCTGGTGCCTAGGCAGATGCAGGAGACGGATACTAGCCCATGAAGGCACCCACCCAAACTAGAGCTTCTAGCTCTCACGTCCCTGCTCGGGTAGCGCTGGTGGCCAATCCCACACCTCCCCCCCTCCCATCCTGCATCAATCTCCCTGCACGCATGACATCTCCCCGTCCCCTCTGACGGCTCCCGCCTCCCCTCGGGGACGGCAGGGCTAGGCGGGACTAAAGCCCCGGGAACAACCCGGCCCTGGTTTGGGCCCGCACACGGCTGCCCTCCTCCAGCGTCACCCACGGGCGGCCGGCTCACACGCCCCCCCGGAGGGAGACCGGAGAGCAGGCGTGACCAACCGGGACGGGCTCACAGGGCCCTGCGTCAAACAAAGCCCCTACAGCGGGGCGGCCCCAGGCACAGCGGGGCGTCGGGCCGCCCCGCCCCCAATGGGGCCGCGCTTGGCCGGGCCCCCGCTTGCCTGCTTCCCGCGGCTGCTCATGCTTCAGCCTCGCTGATGGGCGCCGCCGCCGCCGCAGCACGTCCCGCCCCACGCACGGCTGCGTGGTTACCACAGCAACGCAGAGCTTCCTCCCCGCCCCCTCCGGCTCCAGAGGCAGAGACCGGCCCGGGCGGGCGGGACAGGCACAGGCCCGGGGCGGCGGCGGAGGAAGAGAGGCGAGGCCGCCCGCGGTGCCCGCTCCCAGGGAGCGGCTTGGCCCTGCCTCCCGCAAGCCCCGGGCCAGGTGTCGTACAGGCAACTGCTCCCTGTAGCAATGGGCTACTTGGAGTGTACTGAGCATGCGCACAGGAACTGCGCATGCTCAGTAACATCTGCTGAAGCCACTGCCCTTCACGCTGCCCTTGTTAGCGGTAAGAGTCTGCGGACCAAAGGGGTGTAATCGCTGTGAAAAGCAGCCACCAGACTCTTACCGCTAACAAGGGCAAGGTGAAGGGCAGTGGCTTCAGCAGATGTTACTGAGCATGCTCAGTTCGTGTGACCCTGCCAAAAAACCCTCTGCTCCCCGGCCTATGTTTTGCCAAACACTGGTGTCTCAGGCCACCAGGGTTGTGACGACACAAAAAGCTTCCTCTCAGAATTTCCTACTGTGGGTGCACTGAGCATGCGCGTCCGAACTGAGCAGGTGCAGTAACATCCGCTGTTGCCGCTGCCCTCACTCTGCCCTTACTCTGAGTCAGACTTTGCTGCCTGCCCTTTGGAGGGGTTAAAAAGGGGCAAATCGCAGGGGGGGGGGTATCCTATCCTATCCTATCTCCTAGAACTGGAAGGGACCTTGAAAGGTCATTGAGTCCAGCCCCCTGCCTTCACTAGCAGGACCAAGTACTAATTTTGCCCCAGATCCCTAAGTGGCCCCCTCAAGGATTGAACTCACAACCCTGGGTTTAGCAGGCCAATGCTCAAACCACTGAGCTATGGTGTCAGGGTCTAAGCAGGGAGCAGAAATTTACTGGCCGGGGGGATCGAGCTATTGTAGATAGCAGCAGAAGAGGGGCTGGAGGGGAAAAATCGGGGGTGGGTGGTGGGAGCCGGGGGGAGCTGCTGCCAGACCCTGTGCGGGGACAAAACCCCCGTCCAGGGAGGGGCAGAGGGGGTAACTGAGACACCAGTGTTTGGCAAAAAATAGGGTGGGGGGAGCAGAGGGGCTTTTTTATTTCCCTTGCCACAGACAGCACCTCTCAGGATGGGCTTCCCAGGGCTGGCTTCTTAGAGCCACAGGCATGCCAATGCTTTTTCTTAAAGGCACAGGCATCCCAATGCCTAGTCACTGCAGCTCCTCTTTGATGTAACCTACTGAGGTGCTGCAGCAGGAGACTTAATCCAGTGAATCTGGGCCTTCCCTACACCCTCCCCGCCCCAAAGGGCTGTACATCCCCCGCTCTCCCCCCCAAAAAAATTTCCACAGCACCCCCCAGTGGTCAACTAGTTACAACGGTGTTGCCAATTTTGTCATTGATTGGAAATTTGAATTGAAATTGAAACATTAATATACACTTTAAAAGCATATACAGTGTATGATAAAATACTTGTACCTGAAAAAGTATAATAGGTTGAAAAAGTATAAACAAAGACTAGCTTCCTCACACCGCTGTTGTTTTTTCTGACAAAGTTGGCGCATTAGTTTCGGCAATGTTGGCCAACCTTATAATTTAAAATTATGATTTGTAAAGAAGGTCTGAATGACCTCTCCCCTGACAGCTAGTGATGAGCCAGGAGTGGGGAGAAGGCTTCAGGACCAGATTGTATTTACATGAACTCACCGATCCTGCCTAGGTATCCAGCATACAGAGCTGTGTTGCCCAAGTGATCAATTTTGGCTGGTGTTGGGAGTTTCTGTGCTGAACATTTTTATTATAATTAATTTTTACATAAGAATGGTCTGACCCAATATGGCCAATGGTCCATCTAGCCCCGTACTCTGTGTTCCAACAGTGGCTAATGCCAGGTGCTTCAAAGGGAATTAACAGAACAGGGCAATTATTGAGTGATCCACCCCTGTCGTCCACTCCCAGCTTCAGGCAAACAGAGGCTCTCAGAGCATGGTGTTGCATCCCTGCCCATCCTGGCTAATAGCCATTGATGGACCTATCCTACATGAACTTATCTACTTCTTTTTTGAATCCTGTTCTAGTTTTGGCCTTCACAACAGCCCCTGGCAAAAAGTTCCACAGGTTGACTGTATGTTGTGTGAAGAAGTACTTCCTTTTGTTTGTTTTAAACCTGCTGCCTGTTAACGTTATTGGGTGACCCCTAGTTCTTGCATTATGTGAGGGAGCTTTTCACTTTCTCCACACCAGTCAAGATTTTCTAGATCTCTATCATCTACCACACCTCAGTAGTTTCTTGCCCAAGATGGAAAGTCCCCCAGTCTTTTTAATCTCGCCTCATATGGAAGCTGTTCCATATGCCTAATCATTTTAGTTGCCCTTCTTTGTACCTTTTCCAACTCCAATATCTTTTTTGAGATGGGGCGACCAGTACTGCATGCAGTATTCAAGATGTCAGCATACCATGGATTTATATAGTAAAAGTGGAGGAGCTTGGTTTGCCAGACTGATCAGCAAAGCCAATGCTGACAAACTGTGAAAAGGCTGCAAAACACCAATCCTCTGGACTGCATCGACATGCAGAAAGCATTATGAGCCAATCATTGTCAAAGCCAATTTTAGAAGTACTTAATGAGGTTGTTATGAATGCTGAAGACACAACACAGTTTATGCAGACAAACATGGCAGTCACATCATACTTTCTCTTTAAGCAAGAGATACCACACACTACAAACTGGAGGTCAATGTTAAGTGCGTTATCATTTGTTAATCCGGAAGTTGGACACGGGTTCTGACAAGACCAGCAAATGCTCACTATCTTTCTGCAAGAAACTCAACTGACTGGTTAGAAGCATTCAATGCAAGAGTGAAAGACTCAGCAATTGAAAAAGTGAAGAACTCTCTCACCGCATTCAGAAAATGTGCAAACATGGCTGATGAATGCACCAATGCAAATGCGTGTCAAGTATTAAGTCACTGCCTATGCTATCTTGATATCAGTGGTAGGTCAGTAGATTAATTTCTAGATGTTCAGGTTACAGAAAACACATTGGCTGCATCTCTGAAACCCACATCTTAGAGTTAAATGCTTGTCAATTGAACCCCAAACAGATGGCTGCTTGTGCATTTGATGGAGCAGAAAACTTCTCTGGAATACATAGTGGAGTACAAGTTTTGCTCAGAAAAAAGTGTAATTCTAATCTTGCCAATACACACTGCAGAGGCCATCTACCCCAACTAGCACTAGTACAAGCTGCAGAATCTTCAAACGACATTTAAAAAGCTATACATTTAATGTCTTCATTATACTCTTTTTCAGAGAGAGTCCAAAAGGACTGAACGTCTCGGGAAACAGAAGATACATTGAGGCAGAAGTTAAAATTAGTCCAACCTGGGAAAATCCACTGGCTTTCTCATGAGCAATTCTTGGCTGTTGTCTTAAAATTACTGCAACCATTATTATTGGCTTTGGAAAGTACCTACCAAAATGAGATGGATCTAAGTAGTGAGGCTGGTGGATTACTTTTGCTACTAAGTTCAGAGAACACAATTGCCATTCTCTCTTGTAAGTCTACTGTTGAAACCACTTGGGTCATTATACAATGCCATCCAGTCATCTACAAGAGTAGTAGATCTCTATCCAGCAATGGAAGCTACACTTAGATCAATCAGAAAGAGAGAGCCATTGAAAATGTACTGGAAGAAGCAAAGACTTCAGTTCAGAAGTTGACTAATTAGGGCACTTATATTAACTCCTTAAATGAAGAAGACAAGAAGTGTTTGTTACAACAGCTGAAAAAGTAAAGTACACTGACTTGATTCTTACATCTCTACAAAAACTACTTTTGGATTCCAAACCTCTATGTAGCTTTTACAGATGCCTGTCTTATAAAACACCAACAATTGAGTGGAGTGAGGCACTACCAGCAATGGGGCTGCCATGTGATCAAGACAGAATAGAAAATTTGAACACAGAGTGGAATATCTGTGACGTTATTAGCATAATCTGGGACCATATAGAACATGGTTGCAACCAAAGTCATGTAGTGGCACCAAATCTTGTATAAAGGGGGTCAAATGAGGTGTCTAAGATAAGGTTATGGTTTGCTGGTTATAATTATGCTGTCTATATGTGTGTATCAATTTTGTAGTTGAAGTTATGAATATTGGCTCTGTACTGTCTGTATTTCAAACTTATGCTATGCTTCTGGGAAACATCCCAGACAACTTGGTGTTAGCTCTGCCTAGCCTGCTTGATGGCCCATTAAGGACCATCAGCTATACAATTGACCCATGGAGAGAAGGCAAATACGCCTTGTGACTCAGCAAAGTATGCAGGAACTTGCCCATGTGACTCCAGACTCCATTTTGCTGTAATTTTCCACAGTAAGGACAAAGAGGTGTTCTTACACCTGGAAAAGACTATATAAGGCTGATGCCTCATCTCCATTTTGTCTTCAATCCTGCTTCTTACCTCTGGAGGGACTTTGCTACAAACAGAAGCTCTACACAAAGGACTGAGGACCCATCCCAGCTGGGGATGTATTCCAGAGACTTGATTTGAACCTGCAGTTTATTCTATCTCTGCTGCAAGCCTGAACCAAGAAATTTGCCATTACTGTATGTAATTGATTCCATGTAACCAATTCTAACTCTCATCTATATCTTTTTCCTTTTATGAATAAACCTTTAGATTTTAGATTCTAAAGGATTGGCACCAGCGTGATTTGTGGGTAAGATCTGATTTGTATATTGACCTGGCTCTGGGGCTTGGTCCTTTGGGATCAGGAGAACCTTTTTTCTTTTATTGGAGATTGGTTTTCATAACTATTTGTCCTCATAACGAGTGGCACTGGTGGTGATACTGGGAAACTGGAGTGGCTAAGGAAATTGCTTGTGAGACTTGTGGTTAGCCAGTGGGGGAGACCGAAGTCCTCTTAGTCTGGCTGGTTTGGTTTGCCTTAGAGGTGGAAAAACCCCAGCCTTGGGCTGTAACTGCCCCGTTTAAGCAATTTGTCCTGAATTGGCACTCTCAGTTGGGTCCCGCCAGAACCGCATCGTTACACTGGCTCCTAGGCTTAGAGGTGGCCATGTGGCTCTGCCTGTTGCCCCTGTCTGCAGGCAATGCCCCCGCATCTCCCATTAGCTGCAGTTCCCGGCCAATGGGAGCTGCGGAGTCAGTGCTTGGGGCGGGGGGGGGGGGCGGCAGTGCGCAGAGACCCCTTGGCCGCCCCTGTGCCTAAGAGCCAGACATGCTGGCCACTTCTGGGAGCCTCACAGAGCCAGGGCAGGCAGGGAGCCTGCCTTAGCCCCATTATGCTGCCGACCGGACTTTTAGCAGCCTATTAAAATCTCCCGGATTGCTTTCAATAGTCTCCAGGAGATCAAGGCTGATTCCGGGAGACTTCCAGCACTGGGATGGAGGTTAACGCACGGCAACAGGTACTGAGTACTGGCATTTGGGGGAGATGGGCACAGGGCATCAGAATCAAGGGGAGAATGACAGGGACTATCTAGCTAAGGTGCTTATATGACTCTCATTACTGTAGTATCTGAGCACTTTCCAGTGTATTTATCCTCACATCATCCTTGTGAGTTAGGGAAGTACTATTATCTGCACTTTATATATGGGCAACTGAGGCACATAGAGTCTAAGTGACAAAGGGTCTGTGGCAGAGTAGGAAATTGAACCTGAATCTCTCAAGTTCTAGGCTATCACTCTAACTAGTGGACCATCTTTCCTCCTGGGCCTGGAAATCAAAATCAGGGAGACATGGGGACTGGGAAACAGAATCTAGGAGATAAGGATAAGAACCCTCTACTGGACATTGAAATCTAAGGGATGGGGACTGGGCATTGGTGTCCTGGGGCTAGAGGAACCATGGCTTGGGTACCACCAGCACAGGGGAGGTGGGGTTGACTGGGCACTGGAATATCAGGTGGTAACCTAGAGACTTGTCATCTGAATCTGCAGGACTAGGGAGTGGAACTGGGGACAAGAATCTTGAGAGGGTGGCGAATATCAGGCATTTGGCACTGGTATTTGCATGTGCATGCAAAATTCCTCAACAATTTTTGTCTGTTTATTCAGCTGCCTCCAGGGTCCAGGAGAGAAGTGAATCTGTTATATGAGGGGGCAGCCCTGGTGGACAAAAGTCACAAATATGGTGGAGGTCATATCCAAAGTGATGGTGGAGTGGCGTTGGGGAGGAGGGGTGCCCAAAGTGCTGAGAAGCAGGTTGGTTGCTAAGGGATACCATGAGGAGGGGACAGTGCTGGCAAGAGGGCAGGGTGTAGCTTCAGCTACGACATAAGAACTGCCATACTGGGTCAGACCAATAGTCCATGTAGCCTAGCATTCTGTCTCTGACAATGGCCAGATGCTTCAGAGGGAATGAACAGAACAGCACAATTTTGAGTGATTGAGCCTGTTGTCCAGGCCCAGCTTCTGACAGTTAGAGGATTAGGGACAACCGGAGCATGGGGTTGTGTCCCTGATCATCTTGGCTTATAGATGTTGATGGATCTATCCTCTGTGACTTAACTAATTATTTTTTGGACCCAGTTATACTCTTGGCCTTCCATAACATTGCAGGGCAATGAGTTCCACAGGTTGACTGTGAAATGTGTGAAGAAGTACTTCCTTTTGTTTGTTTTAAGCCTGCCGCCTATTAATTTCATCGGGTGATCCTGGTTCGTGTGGTGTGTGAAGGGATACATAACACTTCCTTATTCACTTTTGCCACACCATTCATGATTTTATAGACCTCTATCATATCCCCCCTTAGTCATCTCATTTCTAAACTGAAAAGGCCCAGTCTTTTTAACCTCTCCTCATTTGGAAGATGTTCTAATAGATCTTTTTTGAGAAGAGGTGACCAGAACTGCACACTGTATGCAAGGTGTGGGCAGATCATGGATTTATATACTGGCATTATAATATTTTCTGTTTTATTATTTATTCCTTTCCTAATGGTTCCTCACATTCTGTTAGATTTTCTGACTGCTGCTGCACATTGAGTGGATGTTTTCAGGGAACTATCCCTGATGATGTTCCCTTTCTTGAGTGGTAACAGCTAATTTAGACTCCATTATTTTGTATATATAGTTTGGAAAAAATACCCACATATGCATTTCTTTGCATTTATCAACACTGAATTTCATCTACTGTTTTGTTGCCCAGTCATCCATTTTTGTGAGATCCCTTTGCAACTTTTCACTATCAGCTTTGGACTTACAAAAGTACTCAAGATAGTTATTATCAAAGAATTTTGCCACCTCAGTTTACTCCTTTTTACAGATCATTTATTAATATGTTGAACAGCCCGGGGACCCTGCTATTTACTTCTCTCCATTGTGAAAACTGACCATTTATTCCTATCTAACCAGTTACTGATCCATGAGACAACCTTCCCACTTATCCCATGACTGCCTGCTTTGCTTAAGAGCCTTTGGTATGGGACTGTCTCAAAAGCTTTCTGAAAGTCCAAGTACACTATATCCACTGGATCATCCTTGCCCACATGCTTGTTGACTCCCTCAGAGAATTCTAATAGCTCAGTGATGCGTGATTTCCCTTTACAAAAGCTGTGTTGACTCTTTCCCAACATATCTTGTTCATCTAGGTTTCTGATAATTTTGTTCTTCGGTTAACACTATAGTAATTTACCTGAAGTTTTAGGCTTACCAGCCTGTAATTGCCAGGTTCACCTCTGGAACCTTTTTAAAAAATAGGCGTGACATTAGCAACCCTCCAGTCATCTGGTATAGAGGCTGATTTAAGTGATAGGTTACATACCACAATTAGTAGTTCTGCAATTTCATATACGAGTTCCTTCAAAACTCTTGGGTTAATACCATCTGGTCCTGGTGACTTGCTGCTATTTACCTCCTCTATTGACTCCTCAGTCTGGGACCATTCCACAGATTTGTCACCTAAAAAGAAAGGCTTGAGTGTGGGTACCTCCCCCAGATCCTCTGCAGTAAAGCCTGATATAAAGAATTCATTTAGCTTCTCTACAACTGTCTTGTCTTCCTTGAGTGCTCCTTTAGCACCTTGATCATCCAGTGGCCCCACGCACTGGCAAGTTTGCTGCTTCTGATGTACTTACCTATTTTTTGGCATCCTTAGCTGGTTGCTCTTCAAATTCTTTGTTGGCCTGCCTTATTATACTTTTACACTTGATCTGGCAGTGTTTATACTTCTATTTTCCTAACCAGGATAGGATTTCCAATTTTTAAAGGATTCCTTTTGCCTCTAACTCTGCTGTTTAATCATGATGGCATTTTTTGGTCTGTTTACTGTATTTTTATAGGGCGTATACATTGAGTTTGAGCCTCTATTATGGTGTTTGGGGTTTTATCCTATGTCTGTTTGTCAATGCCCATTTCTGATTCACAAGCACAATATTTTTTAGATTATTCCCAGAATAATAAAAATTCTACATGTATGAGTATATACTGGCCCCTAGAGGGTGCCCTGATGTCAATGTGTTTTCCTCGGAGAATGTTGTATTCCAGGGGCTGGGAATGACACTTTCCCACCCAGCTCTATTCTTATTCAAATAAGAATAACCCATAAGTAGCTACCACTTTTTTAAATAGTTCTTTAAAGTTGAATTGAAATGCTTTTCAAAATAAATAAATTCTCCAGGGCATACAAAAAACATGTAAGATCTGACAACCTTACAGAGTGCTGGACTTGCTTTACAGTTACAAATACATTCATTCAAAAGTAAACAAAGGTTTTTACCTGCTGAGATCTGAGTTTAGGGTTTTGTGTTTCTCCTTCAAGAATTGCTGGTATCACCAAACCTAAAGCAACAGAGCAGAAAGTAGCCTTCCTTCTAGTGCTTTAGATCAGTGGCTCTCAACCTTTCTAGATTCCTGTACCCCTTTCAGGAGTCTGAATTGTCTTGAGTACCTCCAAGTTTCACCTCACCTAAAATTTACTTGCTTACAAAATCAGACATAAAAATACAAGTGTCACAGCACACTATTACTGAAAAATTGCTTACTTTCTAATTTTTACCATATAATTATAAAATAAATCAAATGGAGTAGAAATATTGTACCTACATTTCAGTGTATAGTACATAGAGCAGTATAAACAAGTCATTGTCTGTATTAAACTGTAGTTTGTGCTGACTTTGCTAGTGCTTTTTATGTAGCCTATTGTAAAACTAGGCAAATATCTAGATGAGTTGATGTAGGCCCCCCCCGAAGACCTCTGCATACCCCCAGGGTTACGTGTACCACTTGGCTGAGAACCACTGCTTTAGATGTCAGTGATGCCATCAACTCCTGCAGGAGAAACACAGATTCCAGAAGCCAGTTCCTGAAAGGAAAGTAAAACAGGAAAATGTTTAAATATTGTTATAAAATATTCTCATTTCTAATTTTTAAAGCCACTAATTTTTGGTCTAAATTATTACTTTAATCAGATTTTGTATATATTTAAAGGGCTATTTAGTTTGCCTTTAATTAAGTTGAATTACAGTGGAATCAAGCTACCATACTTACAAGAATATGATCAGCTTATCAATAGTTAATGAACTCTGTCAAATGCTATGCTGCTCTTGAAACTGTGGAATACCAAGAGGAGGTTGGAGTTGATAGCATATGTAATGCAAGCCAATTCACTTTTGTGTAGTGTCCTTCATACAAAAGATTTTTTTAAATATAGGTCTGTATTACTGTAGCACATGTAGATCCATAAATATGACAAATAGATTAAACACATTTATCATACATGCAAATACAGATTAATGCAACCTAGTCAGATTTTCATCACACAAACATTAGGAAATTCAGAATTCTCAACAGTTTAGCTTTCCTGTTGGACATATTACCATAGGGTCTTTTATTATACATTCAAAACATATACAGTAATACAAAATGCTATGTATGGGCATCTAAGGTTGTAAGTTAAATAGAAATAAATTTATTTGGACAGTCTTACTGGAGAAGAATTAACAATATTCATCTTACAAGCCTACAAGTCAGCAACCATGATGAGGATAGTCATTCCTAATGGTCACAGCTGGAATCAGGAGTCCAGTATGAAGTTGGAACAAGACCAGAGTGAGAGCAAAGCTAGAGCAGGCTAAGGTTTGGCACATCCACTGCTATTCTCAGACAGGAGCAAGTTCACAGCTCTCAAGTAACATTCATCAGGGTGAGCTGCTCTGCTGTGCCTCCTGTGAGGCTTATATACCTACCCTAAAAGTCACCAGACCAGCTCCTGGGTTGTGGATTGGCTGGTGCCTAGCACAGGAATGACTTATCAGTGTACATGGCTTAATCAGGCTCTAGTTCAGGGATGACTCATCACCTTACAGCTGCAGTAAGACAAAATGAAAGGAAGATAACAACAGCAAGTATTTTGCAACTTTAACTCTAGCAGTTGCTAACAGCCCCCACTTGCTCAAAGGAACTGCACTTTCCTCCATATGCCTAGCAGCGTGTGCAGATACTTTGAGCAGGTGGGCTGTTAGCAACAATTAGAGTAAAGGTTGCAGAATACTTGGTTATAATCTTCCATTTTTGCATATTAATAGCTTTCCAATGCATTCACCTTTGGATCAAATATTTTCTATGCTTGTTCTCTGCCTGAAGGTGAATTGTTTATTTTAACGTAAATTACATTGTTTCAACCATTTTTAATTGTGGAAAAATGAACAAATAGTTTTCTTGCATTAAAAATTTCAAGCCATAGAATCTCTTTCCATGTTTCCAAGTTGAAACTTCGCCTGGATATAGTCCTCTGAGGATTAGTGCTTTTGCTTAGTTTGAAAAATAATTGTTTTTATTTTACAAAGCTAAGAGGCTTTGAAAATTGTATACTGAGAACACGCAGTAGCTTGGGGGGCGGGGTGGGGGGAAGGGATTGTTAAGAGGTATGTGCTTAGGTCTTAACACTGATGGAAACTAAGTGTGTTCAGGACCTCACAGGAGACACTGAGCATCTCACAGGGCCTTTTATAAGAGAGTAGTGGAGAGGGAAGAGGAGCTCTGCCCTGACAAATCACCTAAGATAGTGGTCCCCAACCTTTTTCGTCTGGCACCACGGAGGACCATAGCAGCGGACGAGCATCCGCCGAAATGCCGCCGACAAGCGGCAACATCAATAGGCGTCGCCGTCGAAATGCCACCGAGAAGCAGCGTCATCCAGAGGCGACGCCTCTGGATGACGCTGCTTCTCGACGGCATTTTGGCGGATGCTCGTCTGCCGGCCAGTACGCGGGTGCACTTAGACACCTCGGCAGGCGCCATGGTGCCCGCGGGCACCGCGTTGGGGACCCCTGACCTAAGAGGTCGGTGAGGAGCAGTGGGTGGTTTGTCAGAACAGAGAGCCTTTCCTCTTTGCTTCTCTCTCCACAGACCCTTCCCAACCTCATCCAAGAAACCACAGTATAAATGGCAGCACAGCTCCAACCATTTCTACTGGGAAATGCTGTCAAAGTTAAATAATATTATCAAATTTAATCATTTTCAGCATCAAAACCTAAAGCTGTTCTGCTGGTTACTAGGATGGCAATCAGGGTTCAGTCTCATCATATGACTGCCTGCAAATTTTGGGGAGACCTGATGATTCTTCTTTAACACTGTAAACATTTTGCCACTAAAAACCCTTCAAGTTTAGAAAGAACTCTACTTCCTGAGCCTTTGATTCCTAGTAATCCTGTGCACTTTAAAACAAAGTCAGCCCTGTAGACACAGATTCTGATGGAAGGTTCTCTCTCTTTACAAGTTCCCCTGGACTTTCTACTTTAAACCTTTCTTGCATAGATTCATAGATTCCAAGGCCAGAAGTGACCATTATGATAATCTTGTCTGACCGCCTCTATAACACAGGCCATAGAACTTCCCCAAAATAATTTCTATATCATAGCTTTCAGAAAAACATCCAATCTTGATTTAAAAGCATTATGCAGTTTGCCACTTCTACAAAGGAAAGTGGACGTACACCAGCTTTTGTAACCTGAGCAGATTTTCTAAGCACTTCAAACAAAACACACTGTTTTAGGTAAAATATAGAACAGATTTATTAACTACAGAAAGATAGATTTTAAGTGATTATAAGTAGCAAGCATACAGATAAAAGTTGGTTACCTAAGAAACAAAACTAAATTCACAGTCTGAATTCTACAATCTAAACGGGATTTGAATTAAGCAGTGTCTCACCCTGACAGATGGTATAAACAGGTTGCAGATCTTCAATATACAGGCTGGAACTGCCTCCCAGCCTGGGATGACCCTCCCCGGTTCAAAGTCTTTGTCCTCCAGATGTGTTTCCAGGTGTTCAGTTATGGGGGGAGTGAGGCCAAGTGATGATGTCACTTCCCCTCTTTTACAGTTTCTTTCAAATTGCAGGAAAGATCTATGCTTGTGAGGTGGAGTCCACCCTCATCGGTCAAGCAGTCTCCATTGTCTACGTGTTCTCTCTGAGAAGTCTTCTGGGATGGCTGTGGGGAAAGTGAATTTCCTTTAATGGGTGATCAATACATCTGATTACTCCATTGTTGTACCTGAAAGGCTGCTTGTGGGTGTTCCCAACTTCACAACATATTTCAGTAACACACACATAGCAATACTTCATAACGTCACATATAATCCAACATGTTATTAATGTTCAACAAATCAAGACTTTAAAAATGATATCTCACAAGGCATACTTTGTATAAAACGTAATTATATGACAATGGTGAATATGGCAGTTTCAGGGTGCTACTTGGAGGTACAGAATGTTGCTCCCTTGCCTATAGATTAAGTTAATCCAGTTGTAACCTGGAGCAAAACAACAGGATTATGGGATAGGGTATAAATTAGGTGACTGAACAGCAGATGAAGAAAGAGAACATTAAAATATAGAGTACAACATCCATTCTTCAGTGAAAAGATATCTCTGTCTGGAAACTACTTCCTGTTCTGAGTTTGATATCTAAGGGTATGTCTACACTACGAGAGTAGTTCGATTTTAGTTAAATCGAATATGTGCAATCGATATTAGAAAGTCGAACGTGTGTGTCTACACTAAGGACAGTAATTCGACTTTGTCAGTCCACACTACCAGGGAAAGCGTCGACATTGGAAGCAGTGCACTGTGGGCAGCTATCCCACAGTTCCCGCAGTCCCCGCTGCCCAGTGGAATTCTGGGTCGAGCCCCCAATGGCTTCTGGGTAAAAAATTGTGGCGAGGGTGCTTTTGGGTAACTGTCGTCATCCGTCAGTCACTACCGCCCTGCCTCCCTCCCTGAAAGCGCCGGCGGGAAATCAGTTCGCGCACTTTTTGATCAGTGACAGCGCGGACGCCACAGCACTGCGATCATGGATCCCGCTGCGACCATCGCTGCAGTTGTGGCCGTTCTCAACGCCTCGCACCTTATCATACACCTTTCCCAGAGGCAGATGCAGAGAAATCAGGCGAGGAGGCTACGGCAGCGGAGTGAGGGCCTGAAGTCGGAGAGTAGCACAGAGCTGTCAGAAACCACGACACCCAGCGCCGAGGACATCACGTTTGCAATGGGGCATGTGGATTTTGTTGAACGGCGATTCTGGGCCCGGGAAACAAGCACGGACTGGTGGGACCGCATAGTGCTTCAGGTCTGGGATGAATCCCAGTGGCTGCGAAACTTTCGCATGCGGAAGGGGACTTTCCTGGAACTTTGTGAGTTGCTGTCCCCTGCCCTGAAGCGCAAGGACACCCGCATGCGAGCAGCCCTGACTGTCCAGAAGCGAGTGGCCATAGCCCTCTGGAAGCTTGCAACGCCGGACAGCTACCGGTCAGTCGCGAACCACTTTGGCGTGGGCAAATCTACCGTGGGGGTTGTTGTCATGCAAGTAGCCAAGGCAATCGTCAAGGTACTGCTGTCAAAGGTAGTGACCCTGGGAAACGCGCAGGCCATCATAGATGGCTTCGCTGCGATGGGATTCCCAAACTGCGGTGGGGCTATAGATGGGACTCACATCCCTATCCTGGGACCGGGCCACCAGGCCAGCCAGTACATCAATAGAAAGGGGTACTTTTCAATGGTGCTGCAAGCACTGGTGGACCATCGGGGACGGTTTACAAACATCTACGTCGGATGGCCGGGCAAGGTTCATGACGCTCGCGTGTTCAGGAACTCTGGTCTGTTTAGACGGCTGCAGGAAGGTATTTACTTCCCGGACCACAAGATAACTGTTGGGGATGTGGAGATGCCTACAGTGATCCTCGGGGACCCAGCCTACCCGCTAATGCCCTGGCTCATGAAGCCCTATACTGGCGCCCTGGACACAGAAAAAGAACTGTTCAACTACCGGCTGAGCAAGTGCAGAATGGTAGTGGAGTGTGCTTTTGGCCGTCTCAAGGGGAGATGGAGAAGCTTACTCACTCGCTGTGATCTCAGCGAAACCAATATCCCCATCGTTATTGCAGCTTGCTGTGTGCTCCACAATCTGTGTGAGAGCAAGGGGGAGACCTTTATGGCGGGGTGGGAGGTTGAGGCAAATAGCCTGGCTGCTGATTACGCCCAGCCAGACAGCCGGGCGATTAGAAGAGCCCAGCGGGACGCGCTGTGCATCCGGGAGGCTTTGAAAGCCAGTTTCAAGGCTGAGCAGGGTACCCATTGACTTTTAAGTTTGTGGACACAGAAGCTGAACTTGCCCCCGTTTCTTTACCCAGTTGCCGTCGACTATCCTCTCCAATTACATACCCCCTTCACCCCCTTCCCAAAAAATAAAATCTGTTCTGTTTTGTTCATGGACACCGTTGTCTTTATTACTGTTTTCACGGGAATGTTTTAAACCTGGGACGCAGACTGTGGCGGGGAGCGGGTTTAGGGTTGTGATGCAAATGATGCTTCTAAACTCCAGGAATGACAGGCTCCGCGATGGTGGACTGGTTGTTTCAACGGAGCCTGCCAGCCCTCCTGGCCGGGACTGCGTGTATGTGTCGGCTATGTGACTGTCTTGCAGGGGGAGGAGGGTTACAGATCCCCTGCTGCGCGGCTCTGTGATCCAGGGTAAGGACCGCTGCATAAGATCTGTAACTGCCCTCCCCCGCCACCAAGTCACAGAGCAACACCACCGCCCCCACCACACAGAACATGAAAACCACCTCCCAGACTGACCAGGATAACTAGTCACTGCACTGTATATGTGCCCTGCTGCTGCACCTGCCCCCTGCTAAAGGTGACTGTCCTGTCCAATGACCAAGGCCCTTCCCCCCCCTCCAGACAGACTCCCCTCCAAAAGAAGAGGATGGAAACAGAAATGAACAGAAACGTATTCTTTATTAACAACCGCACATGGAACGGGGGGGTGAAACTTGGACGGGGTCTTGTGTGAGGCGGGTAGGAAAGGACTTTTCAAATTTTGGGGAATGAGAGCCTTCTAGTGGTAGAGCAGTCCGCAGGGGTGGAGTGAAATTTTTCCCGGCCCCTTCCACCCCTCCGTGTTTGGACTTTGGGTGAGGGGGGTATGGGACTTGGTGGCGGGGCAGGGCAGTTACAGAGAGACTGCAGCGGGGCTCTCTCCTCCTGCCTCCGGTCCTGCAGAACATCCACAAGGCGGCGGAGCGTGTCCGTTTGCTCCCTCATTAGTCCAAGCAGCGTTTGAGTAGCCTGCCTGTCCTCCTGTCGCCACCTCTCCTCCCGTTCAATGTTTGCCCGGTGCATTTGGGACAAGTTCTCCCTCCACTGTGTCTGCTGGGCTGCCTGTGCTCGGGAGCATTCCATTAGTTCAGCAAACATGTCTTCCCGTGTCCTCTTCTTCCTCCTCCTAATGTGCGCTAGCCTCTGGGCAGATGTGGCTGTGGGAATTGGAAAAAGGGAGTGAATTCCTGAGACAGAGCAATGTATCTGTGAACAGAGAACATAGTCTTTCTCTGTGAACAAGACCATGCAGAGCACCTATCACACGCGCACTGAGGACAAGGTCGAATTTTCGGCCCTCGCCTACAGTGCCTGCGGTCTTGCTGTGGCGAGCTGAGGAGCAGGGCAGGACACCGGACTTTGTCTAGATGGCAAACATGGTAAGCCGTAGACTTGTGGCCGCTTAAAACTTTAAGAGTGGCACTGGCCTCCTTTCACATAGAAAGCAATGCGAGTCTCTGCTGGCAGCAATCCTGCAAGCATGAACTCTGGCCCTGTCCCAGCCCCTCGCGGCTGTAAACCGCGTGGCTGTAAACCGGCGGTTGCAGTTCTGTAAAGGGACGGGCAAGCAGTCCCAATACTAACTTTCCCCTACCTAATTCACAGCAGGGAGTCATGCCTGACATCACCCTCCTGAAGGTCTCCGAGAGCCAGAAGGAGAAGATGCTCCGGGACAGCCTGCAGAAACCGGGGCCATTTGCTGCACTGCTGTGCAAGGCCATGATCCCGGAGTACCTGCTGGCGTTGTGGCAGGGAAACGTGTCCTACCACGGGGGGCCTAATAAGCTGTCCCTGCCCAGGAACCTGCTGATGAGGCTTGAAAAACACCTGCAGGAGGTGTATGAGGAGTTCTCCCCGGAGGATGTCGCCTCGATCCCCGGTTACATTGACCAGTTCTTGGCTTAGGTGCCCTTGGAGGGACAAATGACTGCAGGGTTTTGGGCACTATAATCATGAAGCGGACATTGTGAGATTTTTTTAAAATGGTTCGGACTATATATTGAGGCGCCCAAAGACGGAGTAATCATGATACACTTTGCACTGATTCCCCTTTTGTTTGACTTTCCTGTTTACATGTTTTTAAGCACTTTACCCACTGTTAATATTTTCAATCTTCCTGTTTTGTTGCAAATAAATGTTTACATGTTTTAAAGCACTTTAGCTACTGTTAATATTTTAAATATGCCAGTTATGTTGTAAATAAATGTTTGGATATTTAAAACACTTACTGCTTGATCCTTCCCCTGAATCTGTGTCTGGGGTAACGGCTGGGGAGGGTTGGTAGGGGATCTCTGTCAGGGTGATGAAGAGCTCCTGGCTGTCGGGCAAATCAGCGTTGTAAGCGCTGTCTACTGCCTCGTCCTCCTCATCTCCTTCCTCCTCTTCCCCGTCCGCTGAGGAACCGGCCGCGGACAATATCCCATCCTCAGAGTCCACGGTCAGGGGTGGGGTAGTGGTGGCGGCCGCACCTAGGATGGAATGCAGTGCCTCGTAGAAACGGGATGTGTGAGGCTGGGATCCGGAGCGTCCGTTTGCCTCTTTGGTCTTCTGGTAGCCTTGTCTCAGCTCCTTGATTTTCACGCGGCACTGCGTTGCATCCCGGCTGTAGCCTCTCTCTGCCATGGCTTTAGAGATCTTCTCATAGATCTTTGCATTCCGTCTTTTGGAGCGCAGCTCGGAAAGCACGGACTCATCTCCCCACACAGCGATGAGATCCAAGACTTCCCGATCCGTCCATGCTGGGGCCCTCTTTCTATTGGATTGCACGGCCATCTCTGCTGGAGAGCTCTGCATCGTTGCCACTGCTGCCACTGCTGCTGAGCTCGCCACGGTGTCCAAACAGAAACTGCGCTTCAAACTGCCCAGACAGGAAAAGGAATTCAAATTTTCCCGGGGTGTGGCTGGTCAGAGCATCCGAGCTCGGACTGCTGTCCAGAGCGTCAACAGAGTGGTGCACTGTGGGATAGCTCCCGGAGCTATTACCGTCGATTTCCATCCACACCTAGCCTAATTCGATATGGCCATTTCGAATTTAGCGCTACTCCTCTCGTTGTGGAGGATTACAGAAATCGATTTAAGGAGGGCTCTATGTCGAACTAAATGGCTTCGTGGTGTGGACGGGTGCAGGGTTAATTCGATATAACGGCGCTAAATTCGACATAAAAGCCTAGTGTAGACCAGGCCTAAGATAAACAGAGAAATTTGCTCTGTTTTCATGTTCACCCTACAACACACTGAGCAAGACTAGAGGAGATGACAAGACATGACACCTGCTTTACTTTACTTTCCCTTCATGAAGGTGAAATCGTAAGAGCTTTACATCTCGTCCAGTAATCCCCTCCCTAAAGGTCTTGTAGAAGTCAGAACATTTACAGTCCTGGTTACAAATTAGCTGATTTGCACTGTATCTCCACTTCGCTGTCAGACTGTCTCATCTCTGCTCAGTCCAGAACCTATCTTTTCCCTTGTTTGGCTTTTGCTCTGTCTTTTTCTCTCCTGCATTTGTGATGACTTCACAACTAAAACTCCCATCCAAGCCTTAATCATCTCCTGTCTTGACTAGTGCATCCTCCTCCTTGGCTTTCCTGACACCAACATAACCCTTTTTCAATCAACACAAAATACATCTGGAAAGAACAACTTCCTTGGCTGTTACTCTGACCATATAACCCCTCAACTCCACCTATGAATCCACCTGCTGACTTCTTGCCCTGGCTCTAGAAATTGTGAAGTCAAGAAGAATTCTTCATCATCATCATCATCATCATGTTCCTATTACAACTCTGGCATTTAAGAATGTTCCAGTATTGCAGGCTTGGATGGCAGATCATTCTCATACACATTTTTGTAAGGATGAAGTTGTCCTAAAATATCATGCCAAATTCTTGCCTATGATGTTCATGGATTTTTATTTAAATCAGACCATTTATGGAACCAGTCACATGGTGGAGAAAATATTGCATACTGAAGTAACTTTTGTCCTCCAAATATGTTGCCTCCATAGATTCACACTAATCTTCCCTCTTCCCCTTCAACCTGGAGATGTAAAGGATATGCCCACGGTTAGAGAGAAGCTAAGTGACAATTTGGGGTGAACCTTTTATACGGTGTGCCCTAGAATCCTGGAACAGAGCAGAGGCCATCCACACACACACTGTGATAAAGTCAGTTTGCCCGGGTCAGTGTCAGCTAATCTGTTCCTTAGTTTCCTCTCACACACTGGACTAATCAAAAATCCTTCCCTTCTAAGGTGAACAAATGTTCCGAATAAAAGAAAAATGCATAGTTCTTCACCCCCTACTACAGGGTTTCTCCTACTCTTGTAAGAGGAATCAAACCATCCTTCATCCTCTAGTTGGTATCATGAAGAGGTCCCTTGCCCTGGAACCCTAAATCATACAGTAGCTGTTTGCCCTAACCCCAAAACTGCCCTGCTTCACTGCTTTCCTGGGCAACTTCCCACAATGCATCTTGGTTTAGACCTTCTCCCTGGCCTTTCCCCGCAAGTCCTCTTCCAAACCCCTCAAAGCTCCTTTTCCAGTCTTGTTCTCCAAAAGGTCCCATAACTGATCTTATCTAGACCCATAGTTCTTGAGAACTTTCACCAATCAGTTACTAGCACTCCTCTTTTCAGTTCTACCTCACTGGAGAGACCCACACCAGATCTTGCTTTGTCCCTTGTGTTTCTCCTTCTGAAAGAAAGGCTGCTTCTTACTCAGTTCTGCCCGCTTACTCAGCAAACCTTACTTCCTACCTGCCGTGACATGACCCCCGGCTCTACAGTTCTCAGAATGCCTACTCTTAAAGGGCCAGAGGATATGCTAGATCAAAGCTTACCCTTAAATGGAACCCTGTGACACTCATCCAGTTGCTTTGAAATGGGTTCCTTTGGGCAAGTGATCTCAGCATGGAGATCTATCAAGGCCATGCAGTTGGAGAACAAAAGTCACATTAGTAATTCACTTCTTATAGATCACTCTCCTGAGAGAGAGAGAGAGAGTGTGTGTGTGTGTGTACGTACATACGTACGTACTCTATTTTCCACTACATGCATCCGAAGAAGTGTGGCCCACGAAAGCTTATGCTCAAATACATTTGTTAGTCTCTAAGGTGCCACAAGTACTCCTTTCTTTTTCTTAGACATTTAACAGTTGCTATCACTAGTATTATCTTATTTTACTTGGTTAAACGATTTAACATTTTTAGATGCTCTCATGGGTCTCCAGTTCCCAAGAGGACTTTATTCATATGGACATTTCTCCTTTCCTCTTTTGGCTAGGGAGGATGGACATTTAATGAACTTGATTGGTTTGATTGATTATTCTGTAGCAGTAGGTCCTGGGCTAGAGGACTGGAAAATTGAAATATTGGGTATTACTTCTGTTCTGGCACATTCAAAAATCCTTTTATTATGATTTGAGGCTATTTGCTTTATTCCCTTTTCATGACTACTGCTAACCATAAATATCTCACTGTTATCTTGCACTCCCACTATCTATTGTATTCACCTGTTGTCTCCCATCATATATTTTGATTGTAAAAGCCTTTTTAGGGCAGGGATCATATTTTCATTACATGTGTATAACAGTCCCTAGCATAGTGGGCCACTGATTCCTGACTGGGGCTGCTAGGTGCTACCGCAATACAAACAAATACATAATAATATAATAGCAATAAATATCATATAGTAAAAAAATCTTTGGGGCAGATCCTCAGATAATTTAGATTGCCATAGCTTCTTTGAAGTAAAAAATTTGGACAGCAATTGCTATGCAGATTCTATTATAGGCATATTCATACTAGAAAGCATCAGTTATTCCATCTGTGTGCTGCAGAAAGGGCATTGTCCATTTTAAAGCAGTCTCATTTGTAAGCATAAGCTATCTTTCCTAGAGGTTCTAGTCTCTGTGGAACGGCACTATGACTGGGCATTGCTTTTAGTCTTCACTCCAGTTTGTATGTCTCCTGTTCCTTTTTTCCCCTCTGGTAGGAAGCCAGCTGGAGGAGCCGCTCTGCACTGCAGTGAAAAGCTGCAGTTCTAGAGAGCTGAGATGTCAAAAAATAATCCTCAAGTATTAAGATGAATCATCTGAAAACAAAAGGTACTTGGATCACGTGGTCTGAAAATCTCTGAAAACCTTTGATCACAGTGACTATCTTTAGTGATGTACAGTCCCACTTTCAAGGTAGAATCACTTACATTTGTCTATCTGCAAGTTTCTCTCTCTTTATTTACATATCTCAGTGCAACCACTTGAGACAAGCTGAACTTGATGCAGTCTGGCAAATTACAGCACAGAAAAATAAATTCAATCCTTTGCTCCACTAACTCCTTTTGTTTATAAGGCTCATTTCCCATAAAGTGCATAGACTGTGGTTTCATAGAAATTTTTAGATAGAAAAGAGCTATCACATCACATTGAGTTCATCTCCTGGAGACTAATACAGATTATTAAAGATCTTAGTGTGGAAAATAACTAACCTATTAACACCTCAGCAACTGCAACCTGAATCATTTGGAAACACAACAGAGAAAATTATTCTGTTTTTTTGTTTGTTTGTTTTCAGATTATGTTGCTGTTAGTGTTTCATGGCACAATAGATAGCAAGACTCACATGCACTTGCCAAAATGCTGACTCTTCCTTCCAAACTCTCAGTTTTCTCTTATGTCCTCCGTGTTGACGTGGCAGATTATAAGAAAAAATTCCACTGAAAGCAAAGACACGGATTTAGCTGTCATGCTTCTCAAGCAGTAACTCCTCTCAACAGGAATCTTGCAGACTACAGGAACTGACACTTTTAGGGAACACTGCTGATTATTACTTAAATTGGTTTTACAATCATAGACTCAGACTCTTCTTTCACTAAGCTGCATTAACACAGGCCAAATATCTGCTCTTTTGTCAGAAGAGCACATGTACTGTAAGCCTTTATTATCATCCATACACTCTGTATCCTAAGATGGCCATTGGTGGACTTTCCCTTACACAACATGCCAAGGGCTGATGCCCTGAGCTTGGGCTATTTGATGATCTCTCTCATACACTGTATGCAAGTACTCCATTGACAACATGGCTGGCTTGAATGCATTGTCGATCATATACATAGTTTCAGAGTGGTAGCCGTGTTAGTCTGTATCAGCAAGAACAAGGAGGAGTCCTTGTGGCACCTTAGAGACTAACACATTTATTTGGGCCTAAGCTTTTGTGGGCTAGAGCCCACTTCATCAGATGCACGGAGTGGCACATGCAGTAGCTAAGCAGGTATAAATACACAGCCCATGAAAAGATGGGGGTTGCCTCACGGGGGGGGGGGGTCAGTGCTAACAAGGCCAATTCAATTAGGGTGGATGTGTCTCCTTTCCAACAGGGCACAGGGCACACGCACTGCCCCAGCCCACACAGAACACTCCCTTTGGGGCCGCTCCTGGCGGCGGAGGGGCGCAGCGCCCGCCTCACACACCGGCAACCAGCCGCCCGGCGCTGCCATGACCCGACCACGGCTCCCCGCCCCGCCGCGCCCCTTGCTCTGGAGACCCGGCGAACGGGCCCGCCGGGCAGCCCCAGCCGCGGGGAGGGGGCGGGACAGCGCGGAACTGACCCTCTCAGGCCTCCCTCCACCGGCCTCTGAACACGTGAGGAGAGGAGCTCGCGTGAAGCCCAGGGGAGGGGCGGGGCGGCTGGAGTGCGGCACGCAGGGGCGGTACAGGCAGGGGTGGAGCTAGCGAGACCACGCGACCCCGCCCCCTACTGCTCGTCCGCAATATCTCTGGCTCACGTGTCCACCCCAGCCAATCAGCATGGGACCGATGGCTCTTTAAGAGCCGCGCGCCAGTCACCTGCTTCGCGCTGCAGTAGCGGCTAGAGGTTTCCATGGAGATCATAGACGGGGCGGTTGCCATGGATACAGCAGCGCCCGGGCTGTCTGGCGGGCGCCGCGGCTGGGAGCTGCGGAGGCACGCGCTGCTGATCGTGATCGGGGAGATCGGGACAGAGGCGGAGCGCGGGGCGCTGCGGGGCGCCCTGGAGCGGGGTGAGCAGTGGGCGCCGCAGCGCGCGGCACTTCCCCCCCC
>NW_020664418.1:52446633-52493219 GCF_002925995.2 Terrapene triunguis | reverse complement strand
TCTTCCCATCCCCTCCCTGCCCCATCCTGGGGCATGCTGAGGGCTGGTGCCTCAAGCAGGGTTTCTACTCTTTGCCCCTGCCCCTATTTCAGGGCAGCCCAGGTGGCTGAGGAAGTCGGGAGGTTTCCTTCTCCCCAGCAGTTGTGGGGTGTAGGGAGCGGTACAAATCCATCAGTGTCAGGTTATGTATACTGGCAAAAATGGTTATGATGTTTGTGTTCATTGATCTGGGGCTTGTGGAACAAGCTGGGGGTCATGGGTGTGTGGAGTGGGGACATGTAAAGGACCTCAACTTAAGGCAGGGGTGGGCAAATGTTTTGGCCCGAGGGCCAGATCGGGAAATAGATATTGTATGGAGGGCCATGAATGTTCGCAAAATTGGCGTTGGGGTGCGGGGGGGGTGCCGGCTCTGGGGTGGGGCTGGGTATGAGAGCTTTGGGGTGCAGGAGGGTGCTCTGGGCTGGGATCGAGGGGTTTGGAGAGCGGTAGGGATCAGGGCTGGGGCAGGGAGTTGGGACGTGGGGAGAGGCTCAGAGATGCAGGTTCCAAGCGGCACTTACCTCAAGCAGCTCCTGGAAGCAGTGGCATGTCCCTTCTCCGGCTCCTATGCAGAGGTGCAGCCGGGCGGCTCTGCATGCTACTCCATCCGCAGGCACCACCCCTGCAGCTCCCATTGGAACACGTAGGAGACAGAGCGGGTCCATTCCGTGGTTTCCGGGAGCCGCGTGGTGCAGCCCCCGACTCTGTGCCCCAGCTGGAGCGCCGTAGCGGGGCCAAGCCGTGTGGTGCGGCCCCCAACCCAGCGCCCCAGCTGGAGTGGGACCAAGCCGCGTGGTGCGGCCCCCGACCCAGCCGGAGCGGGGCCAAGCCCCGCGGTGTGGCCCCAGACCCTGCACCTCGGCCGGAGCACCGGAGCGGGGCTGGGCCGCGTGGTTTGCCGTAGTTTGCCCACCCCTGCTCTAAGGAGCCTTGGAATTAGCTGGTCCTGGGGCTATCCTCAGACAGCCCAGGCTCCCTGATACTATTTACTAATAAACTTATCTGTGTCTGTAAACAGGATCTAGGATAAAGAGCTCTGTGAGCCTGACACACATCCCCCTCTATGTGGTATTCACTGGCCTCCAAGCACAGGTTAGTAGCTTGGGGTGAGAAGTGCCAGGTGAGTGCTTTGGTAGGGTCACCTAGGGGAAGGAAAAGCTCCACTCACTCATCCTTACATAAGAGACTTCAGCTCCTTAATCAGATAAAGCTTCTTATGGTCTTTACCATATAACGACATGAAACTCTTAGGCCTGGAGGGGAATGTGTACAGGGAACATATCCCACGTAAAACAGTAGCAATGCCAGCCAGAAGCAAGTGCCAAATGCAACCTCTCTGCTTTTGTGCATGAAAGCAACTGGATTGATTACATTCCCCCTCGGCCTTGTGTGTCTGGCACACAGTCCCCGATCTGATCAGCAGCATGGGGCAATGATTAGACTGAAGATACATTAGGGCTTTTCAACCCCTCCTTCCTGAAGAAAGGAACATCTTATTGACAATGGCAAAGTCTTTATGTGAGACAAGGTGGAGGGTGAAGTAATATCTTTTATTGGACCAACTTCTGTTGGTGAAAGCGACAAGCTTTTGAGCTACACAGAGCTCTTCCTCGGGTCTGGAAAAGGCACTCAGAGGTGGAACAGACTGTTTAGCATAAGTAGTTAACACATACCTAAGGGACTATTCAAGGTGAAGTGGCCCATTAACACCCCTGTAGTTATAGGATAAAAACGGGGGTTAGTGGGTTACAGATTTCTATGTAAAAGAATAAATGAACACAAATCGGACATCAGGAATGGTAACATACAAAAGCCAGTAGGAAAACACTTCAATCTTCCTGGACATTCTATAACAGATTTAAAAGTAGCCATACTTGAACAAAAAAACTTCAGAAACAGACTTCAAAGAGAAACTGCAGAACTAAAATTCATTTGCAAATTTAACATCATTAATTTGGGCTTGAATAGGGACCGGGAGTGGCTGGCTCACTACAAAAGCAGCTTTGCCTCTCCTGGAATTGACACCTCCTCATCAATTATTGGGAGTGGACTACATCCACTCTGATCGAATTGGCCCTGTCAACACTGGTTCTCCACTTGTGAGGTAACTCCCTTCTTTTCATGTGTCAGTATATAATACCTCCATTTGTAATTTTCACTCCATGCATCTGAAGAAGTGGTTTTTTACCCACGAAAGCTTGTTCCCAAATAAATCTGTTAGTCTTTAAGGTGCCACCAGACTCCTTGTTGTTTTTGGGTTACAGATTGTTGTAATGGCCATAAATCCAGTGTCTTAAGACCATGATTTTTAGTGTCTGACAAAGTTATGAATTTAAGCTCCCGCGTTTGCCTTGTGAAGGTATATTGCAGGTGTTCGGTGGGTTTTGCATCTGTTGCTCCTACGGACATATCTCCACTGCTAGAATGATCAATGATCCCCACAACACATGTTTCATGATCCATGGGTCTTATACATGCCTGTCACAACATGTGGTGTGCCTCATCCGGTGCTTTAAATGCCCCCAATAAAAACTATGTGGGTAAAATCAGATAGTCGCTACATACGCGAATGAACTCACACAGGAAAATGATAAAAGACAAAAACACCTTATCACTGTCCTGTGGTGGAACATTATTCACAAAGCGTTCACTCTATATCTGACCTTTCAGTCGTCATCCTCAAATGAAACCTGCACATTTTCAAAAGATGAGTCTGTGAGCTTAAATTCATAACTTTGCTAGACGGAATATGTGTCTACTTTTGCTAAACAATCTGTTCCACCTTATATTTAGCTGTGACACTCTGTGTATGTCTCTATGGCAATGTAAGACCAGGGTTAGTGGGACTCGAGTCAGCTGACCCATATTAGGGAACCCTGGGTTTGAGCATCTACACTGTATTTTTAACCCTAGGTTAAGAATTTTCTGACCCATGCTTGAACCTAGGGCTCTGGTGTCCACACAGCAGTATGCAGACCCGAGTCAAAGTAACCATATCCCAGAGTCCCTAGTGCCCTCCCACCACCCCTGCCCAAAATGTGGCCTCTCTAGCCCTAGGAACATGGTACAGTGGGAAAACTTTACTGCCCACCCTGCACATTACCAGGAAGCAGCTCGCTTTGCAAAAGGCTTGATTGGTTCACTCTCCATTGCAAACCCAAGAGGCTTCTCTGATAGCATACTTGCAGATGGGTGATCAGAACAGAATGGGTTAATGCTGACGTGACCTGCTGCCTTTGGAGGGGGGAGAGGGGCTTCCATTTTCAATAGAGTGGATTGCAGATTGTTGTGATAGAGAGCTTCTGGCAAACAGAGGCTAGGGACACTATCCCTGCCCATCCTGGCTAACAGCCATTGATGGATCTATCCTCCATGAACTTACCTAGTTCTTTTTTGAACCTTGTTATAGTCTTGGCCTTCACAACATCCTCTAGCAAGGAGTTCCACAGGTTGACTGTGCATAGTGTGAAAAAATACTTCCTTTTGTTTGTTTTAAACCTGCTGCCTATTAATTTCATGTGGTGACCCCTAGTTCTTGTGTTATGAGAAGAAGTAAATAATACTTCCTTATTTACTTTCTTCACAGCAGTCATGATTTTACAGACCTCCATCACATCTCCCCTTAGTTGTCTCTTTTCCAAGCTGAAAAGTCCCAAACTTATTAATCTCTCCTCATATGGAAGCTGTTCCATACTCCTAATCATTTTTGTTGCCCTTTTCTGAACCTTTTCCAATTCCAATATATCTTTTTTGAGATGGGGTGACCACATCTGCACACAATATTCAAGATGTGGGCGTACCATGGATTTATATAGAGGCAATATGATATTTTTCTGTCTTATTATCTATCCCTTTCTGAATCATTCCCAACATTCTGTTAGCTTTTTTGACTGCCGCTGCACATTGAGTGGATGTTTCCAGAGAGCTATCCACAATGACTCCAAGATCTCTCTCTTGAGTGGTAACAGCTATTTAGACCTCATCATTTTATATGTATAGTTGGGATTATGTTTTCCAATGTGCATTACTTTGCATTTATCAACATTGAATTTCATCTGCCATCTTGTTACCCAGTCACCCAGGTTTGTGAGGTCCCTTTGTAATTCTTCACAGTCTGCTTTGGACTTAACTATTTTGAGTAGTTTTGTATCATCTGCAAGTTTTGCCACCTCACTGTTTACCCCTTTTTCCAGATCATTTATGAATATATTGAATAGGACTGGGCCCAGTACAGAACTCTGGGGGACACCACTATTTACCTCTCTCCATTCTGAAAACTGACCATTTATTCCTACCCTTTGTTTCCTATCTTTTAACCAATTATCAATCCATGAGAGGACCTTCCCTCTTATCCCATGGCAGCTTACTTTGCTTAAGAGCCTTTGGTGAGGGACCTTATCAAAGACTTTCTGAAAATCTAAGTACACTATATCCACTGGATCCCCTTGTCCACATGCTTGTTGACCCCCTCAAAGAATTCTAGTAGATTGGTGGGGTATGATTTCCCTTTACAAAAACCATGTTGACTCTTCTCCAACAAATTATGTTCATCTATGTGTCTCATAATTCTGTTCTTTTCTATAACCAGTTTGTCCAGTACTGAAGACCGGCTTACTGGCCTGTAACTGCCGGGATCACCTCTGGAGCCCTTTTTAAAAATTGGCGTCACATTAGCTATCCTCCAGTCATTTGGTACAGAAACTGATTTAAATGATAGGTTACAAACCACAGTTAGTAGTTCTGCAATTTCACACTTGTGTTCCTTCAGAACCCTTGGGTAGGATCTAATGAGAAATAGTCAATTGAAAGAGAGTCCCATTCATTTACATCATGTAATGGCAGACAGCTAAAAAGTGACAATTTTTTAAAGTGCTTATATACAAATGCTAGAAGTCTAAATAATAAGATGGGTGAACTAGAATGCCTCGTATTAAATAAGGATATTGACATAATAGGCATCACAGAAACTTGGTGGAGTGAGGATAATCAATGGAACACAGTAATACCAGGTACAAAATATATCGGAAGGACAGAACATGTTGTGCTGGTGGGGGAGTGTCACTATATGTGAAAGAAAGCATAGAATCAAATGAAGTAAAAATCTTAAATGAACCAAACTGTACCGTAGAATCTCTATGAATAGTAATAGAGCATGGGCAGTCAACAAAAATTCACGTCCCGTGACCTGTCCATGACTTTTATTATATACCCCTAACTAAAACTTGGGCGGGGGCTGCAGGTGCTTGGGGGAGGGGGAGCTGTGGTGCTTGGCCCAGGACCCCTGCTGGTGCTGGGGGGGAGGGATGGGCTGCAGGCCGCAGCCCTGGACCTCTGCTGGGGGGCGGGGGTTGGTGGGGCTGCCAGGGGCTTCCTACCCGGCTCCACGTGTCCCTGCAGCTCCTAGGCAGCGAAGGAGCCAGGGGACACCATGTGCTGCTCCCGGTCCCGCCATAAATGCTGGTTGTGCAGCTCCCATTGGCTGGGAACCACAGCCAATGGGAGCTGTGGGGGTGGGGCCTGCGGGCACGGGCAGCGCGTGGAGACCCCTGGTGCCTGGCCCCTTCTCTGCCTAGGAGCTGTAGGGCCATGCCAATGGGAGCTGGGGAGCTCCCCATCCCAAGGTAAGCACCCCCAGCACCCGCCAACCCCCTGCCTCTAGTTCTGAGCCCCCTCCCATGACCCCGAACTGCTGCTGCTGGCCAGGGGCTGTCTGGCTCGGGCAGCCCCTGAGCCAGCACCAGCTGCAGAGGTCACGGAAAGTCACGGAATCCGAGACTTTCTGTGACAGCCTTGCAGCCTTACCCATAGCTTGAGGGTCACATAGATATGATATCACACATTGAGAAAGGTGATACAGCTTGTGATAGTGAATCAGTCTGCTGAACAGAGGAGTGTTTATCAGGAATTGCATTTTATCAGTTAGGAGATACTGAGTAAAACATCTCTTAATTGGCAACAGAATGTTGTTGTCCCCTGAAAGCCCTTTGTACAGTTTTTGTTTGTTTGACACAGTAAGGAGTTTAGAATGCAGATCCAAACCAGATTGACTTTGGACTTCTCAGCGGCACCAAGACTGAAAGCTAGGCTGGTGCAAAGTGTTAGTTTACTCTACAGTGTGATTGGGATGTAGGATGTTCTTTGAGGGTAGAATAATTAATAAATCTTTATTCTTATTTTGTTATTTTATTATGGGTATGCCTAAACTGAGGTGTTGTCATACAGAGAGGAAGACTTTGAGGACTTTCCTCATGAACACCACCAAAGTCTTGCCCTGTGTGACTTCGAAGGTGTGCAGAGTCACTTACAGAATGTGACTACTAATCTCGTATGCTTTTCCCTTAGTGTGGTCCAGGAGAACACACAAATTAGACTAGAATTAAGCACAAACATATTGTTCTCGATACTAAGCATTATCCTGCTTCAGTGGCAGCATGGAGACTTGAACAGTGGCTGTTTTGACATGCTATGAAGCAGAGTCTGATCAGAAGGTCACGTTTCTATTATAGTTTGATTCGTCCAGTTTGAAGAATATCTCAAGGGAGTGAAGCTGGTATTAAAAGGAAATGTCAAATTTTATAAGCTAATTAACCAAGCAGGAAGTCAGACAGTTTGCAAGGGCATGAGGAATGGGATATGAGAAATTGTACCGCAAATCACATGGAACTGTACCCATGCTGTACATGCTACAGCAACATCCTCAGAGAATATGACCAGTTAGGAAACCTCGGGATGGTACATTGCACACACTTGCATAAGGAGAAGGGGGCCCGGAATCTGGTAAAGCAATGGTCTGGGCCTTCTGCAATGGACTGAGCATTTGAGGTGGTGGTCATTGGTAAAATGAGGGATGATTTTAAAAACTAAACTGAATGACTTCCAAACTGCACAGAGGAAAAACTTGAGAATTAGCTGAAATACTGAATGAGAAGCCCCCTCTCCCCTCAGGTTTTAAAAGAGGATCTCTCTTCTTTGCATTGTGGAGAAACTAACAACCAGTGCTCCAGAACAGCCCTTGTGGTTGCTGCAGCCAGGACATGATGTGTCCTGCAGAGTGCCACCTCACCCCCCTTCTGTCCTCTCCAGGTTGGATTGCTATTCAGCTCCATCTCATCAACGCTGCAGAGGTATTAAAGAGCCCTTGTGTTGGGCACATGTATTAAATCACGGCTTGCTTATCCAGGCCATTTTTATAAAAAGGGGAACAGATCTTCCCTCAGTCTGTTCCCTTCCTGAACTGCAGATCTCTTATTTCTTGGCCTGTGTTTGTTATTTGGGGGTGGGGACATAAAGGCGCAGGAACAATTGATATCCTGTGGTGCTGCTAAAATTGATGATGGGTTTTTCTGATATTCTGAGAGCATCCTAAGCACCATTAGTTTGTCATACGTTCTGCAGTGCGGTCTGTCAGCTGATTGCTGCACCATTCCTTTGCAGTGTGTGCTGTGACAGAGACAAGTTAAGAAAAAATTTGTCCACAGTTATTCTAAACAATCGGTGCCTTTGAAATTATATGTTTGTCGTTTGTGTGTGTGGTGGGGCAAATTATTAACCCCAATTTGGTGATGTGCTGAGGGCTGGGGCTGAGCTTTGTAATTGCATCTTGTATTCTGGAAGCAGCTCTGATATTTGAGTTTGCATCCTCAGTGGCCACTATGTTACATTCAGTTGATGGTTGTCTCCTGAATCAAGGTATAGTGCTGGAGAACAAGAACTGATTGCTGCAGTCAACTGGATTGGTACCTCTGCTCCTCCAGAGATTGGCAATCGACTCCTTTTAGGGTGGAGAAAGGTGTGGAGCTAAAAAAATTTTTTCTTGCTTTTTTGACCCCTCTGTCTTTAATGCACCATCACACAAGAGTGGAATTCTCTCCCTGAGATGGTGGCAAAGATGTAGGAAGGATACACGTAATGAGTATTGATAAAGTTTAGAACCTTAGTTTAGTTATTACATATTGGATTTGTATAACACCCTGCCACTGGCTTTAAACTGCTGCTGGCTTGCTGGAGGCAGCAGCGAATGAGAGGTGAGGAGGAGTTATCATATGTACCAACAATTTGATTATCATGACACCCTAGCGTGGCAAGGTGCCATCTGGGAGTGGCTGCTCCTTGTTGGAACATGAAGATGAATTACCTGTAGCACTGTATGGTGCAACCCAGAAGGTGAACCTCTTCCTCACCAAGGTCTGAAGGTGACACCATCTGGTCTGGGAAGAGAGTCTACTCGCTGCTAGGAGATGAAGGGGATTATTTTGCAAAGATTACATAGATTAAAGAGCAAACTCAAAGGATCTGAAGGTGATCCATGGCTTTGGAAGAGTGATTTTGTAAAGGAAGTTGAGGGGGGTGATCTGTACTGTGACTCAGAGGGGTACACATGTTATAAGAACTGTCACACCAGAACAGATCAATACTCAAAGTAGTCCAGTATCCCATCTCTGCCAACAGCCAATGCTGAACACTTCAGAAGATGTAAAACTCCCACAGTGCATTTGCCTGATTATGCAATGGTGTATTTGGTTTAGTCACTGTTTGTGGAACCTCACTAAAATGAAAACTCATTTACTACCTTGTCCTGCCCCATAACCTAGGGGCAGATTTGTAAAGGAACAAATGGGAATTGGTTGCCTAACCATCCCTTGTCTTTTAAAATGTTCACCATGGGTCAGAAATATGGGCTTCTGAAATAGCATAGATAGGCATTAGTTTCATATAATCACCTGGCTGACTTTTATTGACACCTCCATCGTATCCATTCCTGGTTTTGGAATTAATGGAAAAAGGACTTAATTCTACTTTTCTTGTTGGACAGGAATTCGCTCATGGAACATTCATCTTCCCTCTTGTGACCTGAATCAGCAACTGAGACTCTTTGTAAGTCAGCATCTTGCTCAGTTTTCTTCAGAGTTCAAAGGTCAGTTTCCTTTTATCTATATTCATTGTTTTTGCTTTTCTGTTGGAGTTTGAAGTTGGTGAATAGAGGATGGAAATGAAATTAGTAAAGATTTTATCACTTAGAAAACAACCATGTTCTTCCTTTGAGTTGCTTCTTCAGGTTTGAGTAGACATTAACATGAACACTGAAGGTGGAAACAATAGACATAAATATATATCAGTGCAAAGGAATTTAATCTAAAACTGCTGGTCTAATTGTTGGTGAAGGTGGAGGGCTTGTAGAGGGACTAGAGACATGCAAATAGGCTTTTAAACAGAGTGCCCAGATAAATAATTTAAGGCATTGTTGTTTGTTCCTTCTTACAGCACAATACAATGTTATTTTATACAAACTGCTTATTCTCAGATCTCTTTATAGAGCAGGGGTGGGCAAACTTTTTGGCCCAATGGCCACATCGGGGTTGCGAAACAGTATGGAGGGCCGGGTAGGGAAGGCTGTGCCTCCCCAAACAGCCCGTCCCCCGCCCCCTATCCACCCCCTCCCACTTCCCGCCTCCTGACTGCCCCCCTCAGAACCTCTGGCCCATCCACCCCCCATCCCCTGACCGCCCCCTCCTGGGACCCCACCCCCTATCCAGCCCCCCCACCGCTTTCAGAATGTGGCCCTGTGAACACGGGCGGAGGACTCAGCAGGCGCAAGGGCAGCCTTGCGGCCGGAGAGAAGCGGTGGTTTCTCCATTAAAGCGCCGCTTCTTTCCGGCCGGCTGCACAGCCGCCCGGTGCTCCTCCTGAGTCCTCTGGCTGCGTTCGCAGCGCTCCTGCCGCCCGCACCTCCCACCTGATCCCCTGAGGCTGGAGGTGAGCCTCCCTCCCTGCTCTGCCCTGCCCCGGGGTGCGCTGGCGCTGAGCTGCCCGGCGGCGCAGTGAGGTGAGGCTGCAGGGGAGGGGGAACAGCAGGGGAGGGGCCAGGAGCTAGCCTCCCCAGCTGGGAGCTCGGGCCGGGCAGGACGGTCCTGCAGGCCGGATGTGGCCTGCGGGCGGTACTTTGCCCACCTCTGTTATAGAGGCAATTAATAGTTAGAAACTCTAAATTCCCCACTCATGGGAGTGTTGCCAGAAGTAATCACCTTGTTGGTGGGGGTGGGGGCCTGAGGAAGACTAATCAAATGTTTGTTTACCTGAATAGTAATTGGCATTTCTTTCCTAAAAGGAAAGATGATGAGTAGGTACTTGATATTAAATACCATTGACATCTTTGAAACAGTGCCTTATCACCATGCATATAGAACTGGCCTCTGTTCCCAGGCTAATTGTCACACTGTTAAATTCCTCAAAATTTATATACGTATTAAATATAGGTCATATCAGACATATGGGCATAGACTGTCACTGTGAGCTATGCCTGCAAGATGTTTTTATATCAACATATTACACCTTGTCAGATTCCTCTTTTTAGGTGTTTGTGTGTACTTGAAGGAAGGTGCTGTTTTCCTAATGGTCAGGATATTTAACTGGAAAGCAGAGACCTAGGTTCTATTTCTGGATCTGCCATTGACTTACTATGTGAGCCTGTGACTCAGTTTCTTTACCTATAAAATGAGGATAGTAAGAATGATGCATTTTTGTAAAGCAGTGGGATATCTGTGGAGTTAAAGCTCTGTGTATTACTATGTACACACTTGATTAATTTCTCTCCCGAAGTGTGGTGCCAAGAGCTGGACACAGTACTCCAGTTGAGTGAGGCCTTGTCGGTACTGAGTAGAGTGGAGGAATTACTTCTCATGTCTTGCTTACACCACTCCTGCTAATAGATCCCAGAATGATGTTCGCTTTTTTAGTAACGGTGTTATATTATTGACTCATATTTAGTTTGTGAATTACTATAACCCCCAGGTCTTTTTCTGCAGTACTTCTTTCTAGGCAGTCTTTTCCCATTTTGTATGTGTGCAATTGATTGTTTCTTCCTAAGTGTAGTCCTTTGCATTTTCCTTTTATTGAATTTCATCCTATTTATTTCAGACCATTTCTCCAGTTTGTCAAGATCATTTTGAATTCTAATCATGGGGAGGGATAGCTCAGTGGTATGAGCATTGGCCTGCTAAACCCAGGGTTGTGAGTTCAATCCTTGAGGGGGCCACTTAGGGATCTGGGGCAAAAATCAATACTTGGTCCTGCTAGTGAAGGCAGGGGGCTGGACTCGATGACCTTTCAGGGTCCCTTCCAGTTCTATGAGATAGGTATATCTCCATATATTATCCTTGAGGGGGCCATTTAGGGATCTGGGGCAAAAATCTGTCTGGGGATTATTGGTCATGCTTTGAGCAGGGGGTTGGACTAGATGGCCTCCTGAGGTCCCTTCCAACCCTGATATTCTATGATTTTAAAGTGCTTGAAACCCCTCCCAGCTTGGTATTGTCCGCAGACTTTATAAGTGTACTCTCTATGCCATTATCCAAATAATTTATGAAGATAGTGAATAGAATCAGACCCGATACAGAACCTTGTGGGACCCCACTCAATATGCCCTTCCAGCTTGACTAGATAAAGATTTGACCACAATGATCTATGTGTTTGTCACCTCCAGATTAGATTTCTGTGACTTACTGTCTCTAGGCCTGAAGGTAGATGCAATACCAAGGTTTCATCTTGTGTAGATTATAGCAGCCCAGTTTAATGAGATGAGCCTCCTTGAGTACATTATCATTATCATTACCTCTGTAGAGGCTCTGGTTCCCACTTCACTTACTAGTTCAAGGCCCTGGTCCTAATCTACAAAGCCATCAAATGGTAAAGACCCAGCTACTCTATTAAATTCCTTTATTATTATTTGTATTGCTGTAGTACTATGAGGTGCCAAGTAGGATTGGGGCTCAGCTGTACTGAGCGCATACAAACATGTAGGAAAACATAGTCCAGCAATCAGATTTCCATTCATGACCTGCAAAAACAGTCGTTCCTCTGGAATAATATAGTGTATGCAGCAAGTGATAAAGCATTCTCTAAACACATTTTAAAAAAAAATCAATCTGTATATGTCCCAAGCAAAGCTTCCCAAAGCCAGGGAATGGAGAAGATCAGGAGATTCCATGGAGTCTGCTATGGACCTCTCCACGGAGACCTGATTTACCTGGAAAGTGCTTAGGCACTACAATGATGAGCACTATAGAAAATCCTAAAATAGATTCCTGTATCCTGTTCGCACTTATGCCACTGAAACTCTCATTCTTGAATGAGTAATTGAGTTCCTCCATATTTCCAATTTGTCCACCTGTAAAATATCTGGTCTCTTATTATAAACTAATGGATTAACTACTTGAGATCCTCTGAAGGGAACTAAAGAAAGATGATTTTATTTGTTTTGTATTATTGCTTAGAGACCCCCCCGCCTCATTTGATAGGCACTGCACAGACATAGTGTAAGACACTCCCTTCCCCAATCTTAGTTTAGGACAAGATGTAACAGGTTGGTAAAACAAACGGGGGCTGGGGAAGGATGGGGTATCAGTAATACACATTCTTTTGCATAGACTAAGTGTGCACACTTCACTGGTGTAACAAGCAGATCAGTAGCAGGAATCTTGTCTCTCTACCTGCATATAAATATGAAGTTATGTTTGAATTATGCTGTTACTTTGACAGATGCTTGAGGTTTAAACCAAGCATCAGAGAACAAAGGCCTGTCTCCTTAAGAGACTGGCTTGTGGTTATGGGTGGGATTTATTATTTTTAAATGTAATATGGGAAACTGAAATCCCACTTCTGTGAATAGAATAGTAATTATCTCCAGGAGCCTACACTGCCATGCCAGTCCACAGCCCTAAAATAGGATCTAGACTAAAGTCACTGAGAGACCCCCCACTCTGGCTTCTTCCTATGTATGTGCACGATCTGTTCCTATAATAGCAAGGTATTAGTAGCATTGGGCTGCTGGAGGAGCTTACGTTATGATTCCCTGTCCCCTCATCATGATGGGAGAGATGCTGCTAGAGATAATTTAATATTCAGAAATTCTCACTCACGATGCTTGAGTCTTTCTGGTAAAATTGTGGGGAGGATGTGATGGGCTGAGGCTAGCCAGAGTATTGCCTCCATTTTTAGGGCCACTGTTTCCATTTCCTAAGTGCCTCTGCCATAGTGCCTCAGCTGAGCCGTGGTCATGGTACCACCTTAAGAGCAGTGTGCTCTGTTTCTCCCAATGAATCCAACTTCCCCTCCAGCCGCTACACTCTCCAGCATGGCTTCACTGTTTACTCTGCATGTCCTCTGAGTCCCTTTTCCCTTCCTCTGTCTGAAACACATATAAGGCTGTTGCTGGAGTGAGCAAGATGCATTATGACACTGAATTCAGCCCACTCAGAAGTTGAATCCCTCATCATTTGTGGTAGGTGAAGTTTCCTTGTTTCAGCACCATCAATCCCTTTGCTCCCAGTAATGCAGTCTAGTTCTCTGTCCTGTCAGAGATGAATGGTGGATCTGTTGATGCAGGGTATAGTGGAATGTAATGTGGACATACGATGTGGAGTACTATTCTGGTGCTGCAGCTCTTCAAGGCCTTGTATAAATGGTTAAACTTTCCCATATGTACTGATATATCTATACCAGTGTAACCCTCATGTGGATCCTTCTATTCCAATGTTCAGAGGGCCTTTTTTTGGTTTAGAAAATGTTGCTTTGGAAGGTGTTTAATGTAAACCAAAAAAGGTCACTGTTATACCAGAATTAGAGTGTCTACCCAAAGGGTTATACCGGAATAACAATATCTGTTTAAATCCACATTTTGGCATCTACCAGCACAACTTTGCAAATCCACTTAAGTCCAGCAGCACCATCTGTTACTCCAGATTGACTCTCCCATGAGCCAGGGGAGTAAGTGCGGCTCCTGCATGCCTGGGGAATGATGACTATGTAACTGTGTTGACAAGTCTCTCACTTTGCAGGTTTACTTATTGTCTGGGAGCCTGTGCAGGCATTTTGTGTAGCTTCAAACAGAAAGTCAGTGCCTTTGACCATGCAACAGCTTCAGAGGCCCCCTGGGCACTCCCAGCCTGCAAGAAGAGGGGGAATGGATGGATAGTGTGATGGGTTTTTTGAGTGGAGGGAAGGGGAGGGCCGTAACTCCAGCAGAGCTATAGCAGTCTCACTACCTCATCCTCCCTTGCAGACAAAAATTAGCTCATTAAACTGTTGAAAATTCTGCTCCTGATCCCAAACAATCTGAGAATTAACAACAATAGGGTCTAACTCCCTGCTCAGCCTCTCTGCTTTTCCTTGCAACCTCTTTCCCATCCTCTGTCTCAGACTATGTAGATTGAGCTCCTCAGGGCAGCAACTTGCTCTTCATACTGAGTGCACAAATAATACAAAGAACAAACAATGGATTTGAAACTTCCAAGCTGCAGCACATTGAGCTCTCTTCCTGCCTCAGCTTTGTTGCCGTGCTGCTGGCGTTGGGATAGATGTGCTATGAGAGCCAGACAAGGCCAGCTGAGTCCCTGCCCACACCTGCCTGGACATTCTTACATGAGATCTCAGACCTGCTGCGGCACTTTGCCTTTCTCAGGCAGAAAGGGTGTGTTTTGCTGCCATCTATTGGCTGAGGTTGGGATGCAGGCAGTACTGCTTTGTGTGATATGTCCAAAGTGTCTGTTTAATTTTTTAGCTGTCAGAGGACTCACCTAGAGTTTATAGCAGGGGTTCTCAAACTGGAGGTTGGGACCCCTCAGGGCGTCGTGACGTCATTACATGGGGGGTCGCGAGCTGTCAACTTCCACCCCAAACCCTGCTTGCCTCCAGCATTTATAATGGTGTTAAATATATTAAAAAAGGTGTTTAATTTATTGGAGGGGGGTCACACTCAGAGGCTTATGATGTGAAAGGGGACGCCAGTAAAAAAGTTTGAGACCCACTGGTTTATAAAATCTCAGGCTATGTCTACACTACAGTTTATGCCTGCATATCTTATGTTGCTCAGGGGTGTGAGAAAACCGCCCCCCCCCCCCCAAGCGACATAAGTTACACAGACATAAGCGCCAGTGTGGATAGCGCTATGTAGGCGGGAGAGCTTCAGCCAACATAGCTACTGTCGTGCACAGGGGCTGAAGTAGTTAAGTCAACAGGAGAGTTCTCTCCTGTCAGCTTAGAGTGGCTACATTAGAGAGCTTAATGTGGGGAGGTGGTAGAGACCCCAGAGCATGACTGATTCCATCCAGTGATGAGGGCATCCCTTGAAATAAATAGAATTAGCTAGGACATAGAATAACTACTTCAGGAACCAGGGCACCTGTGTAATGTTCTTATTGCTGCAACTGAGTAAGAAACCCCTGAGAGGTCAGCTGAGTGGGGAGCCACCCATAGAGTGAATCCCAATTGAGAAGGTTGATCTGAGAGGTAACAAATACAGTCTGTCGAGGTGAAAGTTAATAATAAATTTAGTTCCTTATAAGAATTACCCCAAGTGTGAAAATAGATTACAAACAGGTGTCCTTGAGCTGTTATTGTTATGCAGATTATTACTATTGTTTATATTTATTTATACTGTGTCCCTAGTTAAGACCAGGACCTAACTGTGCAGGATGCAGTGCAAACACAGAGGAGACAGCTGCTGCCCCAACAAGTATATAATCTAATCAGAGACAAGTTGGAACAAGTGAGTGACAAAAGAGAGGAGGGAAATGGGGACGGGAGGCATTACATAGAGCTATCGATGGTCCTGAGGGCACCATATCTTTGTCAGTCAGGGAGAGCCAATTTCATTTACTGTAAAACATCTGAACTGTCACTAGCTAGCTTATTGTTTGTCAGCATCATAGGAGACCTGGCTCTTGGGGAGAAATTGGAGGAGATTCATTAGGAACTGGGGCAACTTCTGGAATGGGGGGAGCCTATACAGGAAGTATGGGCTCCACCTAAACCAAAGTGGAACCAGACTGCTGGCACTAAATATGAAAAAGGTTGTAGAGCAGTTTTTAAACTAGGAGATGGGGGAAAGCCGACTGCTGCAGAGGAGCATGTGGATCGGACAGAGACTTCTCTTAGGGGAGAGTCTAATCATAGAGAATCTCCAGGTTATAGTCAGGAGCAGAGGATGGAAGAGGATAAAGTAGGGGCCAGATCAGATGATAAACATTCACATAAAAAAGAATCTGACACATCAGAAAAGGGCAGACAAATAAACAGTGACAAGTTTGTAAAGTGCTTGTACACAAATGCTAGAAGTCTAAATAATAAGATGGGTGAACTAGAGTGCTTTGTGATAAAGGAGGATATTGATATAATAGGCATCACAGAAACTTGGTGGACTGAGAGCAATCAATGGGACACAATCATTCCGGGGTACAAAATTTATCGGAAGGACAGAACAGGTCGTGGGGGGAGAGGGGGGTGGAGTGGCACTATATGTGAAAGAAAATGTACAATCAAATGAAGTAAAAATCTTAAGCAAATCCGCATGTTCCATAGAATCTCTATGGATAGAAATGTCATGCTCTAATAAGAATATAACATTAGGGATCTATTATCGACCACCTGACCAGGACAGTGATAGTGATGATGAAATGCTAAGGGAAATTAGAGAGGCTATCAAAATTAAGAACTCAATAATAGTGGGGGATTTCAATTATCCCCATATTGACTGGGAACATTTCACTTCAGGATGAAATGCAGAGATAAAATTTCTCGATACTTTAAATGACTGCTTCATGGAGCAGCTGGTACGGGAACCCACAAGGGGAGAGGCAACTCTAGATTTAGTCCTGAGTGGAGCGCAGGAGCTGGTCCAAGAAGTAACTATAGCAGGACCGCTTGGACATAGTGACCATAATACAATAGCATTCAACATCCCTGTGGAGGGAAGAACATCTCAACAGCCCAACACTGTGGCATTTAATTTCAAAAGGGGGAACTATGCAAAAATGAGGGGTTAGTTAAACAGAAGTTAAAAAGTACAGTGACTAAAGTGAAATCCCTGCAAGCTGCGTGGGCGCTTTTTAAAGACACCATAATAGAGGCCCAACTTCAATTATTAAGAAACACAGTAAAAGAACTAAAAAAGAGCCACTGTGGCTTAACAACCATGTAAAAGAAACAGTGAGAGATAAAAAGATTTCCTTTAAAAAGTGGAAGTCAAATCCTAGTGAGGCAAATAGAAAGGAGCATAAACACTGCCAAATTAAGTGCAAGAATGTAATAAGAAAAGCCAAAGAGGAGTTTGAAGAACGGCTAGCCAAAAACTCCAAAGGTAATAACAAAATGTTTTTTAAGTACATCAGAAGCAGGAAGCCTGCTAAACAACCAGTGGGGCCCCTTGATGATCGAGATACAAAAGGAGCACTTAAAGACAATAAAGTCATTGTGGAGAAACTAAATGGATTCTTTGCTTCAGTCTTCACGGCTGAGGATGTTAGGGAGATTCCCAAACCTGAGCTGGCTTTTGTAGGTGACAAATCTGAGGAACTGTCACGGATTGAAGTGTCACGAGAGGTGGTTTTGGAATTAATTGATAAACTTAACATTAACAAGTCACCGGGACCAGATGGCATTCACCCAAGAGTTCTGAAAGAACTCAAATGTGAAGTTGCGGAACTGTTAACTGAGGTTTGTAACCTGTCCTTTAAATCAGCTTCTGTACCCAATGACTGGAAGTTAGCTAATGTAACGCCAATATTTAAAAAGGGCTCTAGAGGTGATCCCAGCAATTACAGACCGGTAAGTCTAACGTCTGTACGAGGCAAATTAGTCGAAACAATAGTTAAGAATAAAATTGTCCGACACATAGAAAAACATAAACTGTTGAGCAATAGTCAATATGGTTTCTGTAAAGGGAAATCGTGTCTTACTAATCTATTAGAATTCTTTGAAGGGGTCAACAAACATGTGGACAAGGGGGATCCAGTGGACATAGTGTACTTAGATTTCCAGAAAGCCTTTGACAAGGTCCCTCACCAAAGGCTCTTATTTAAATTAAGCTGCCATGGGATAAAAGGGAAGGTCCTTTCATGGATTGAGAACTGGTTAAAAGATAGGGAACAAAGGGTAGGAATTAATGGTAAATTCTCAGAATGGAGAGGGGTAACTAGTGGTGTTCCCCAAGGGTCAGTCCTCGGACCGATCCTATTCAACTTATTCATAAATGATCTGGAGAAAGGGGTAAACAGTGAGGTGGCAAAGTTTGCAGATGATAATAAACTGCTAAAGATAGTTAAGACCAAAGCAGACTGTGAAGAACTTCAAAAAGATCTCACAAAACTAAGTGCTTGGGCAACAAAATGGCAAATGAAATTTAATATGGATAAATGTAAAGTAATGCACATTGGAAAAAATAACCCCAACTATACATACAATATGATGGGGGCTAATTTAGCTACAACAAGTCAGGAAAAAGATCTTGGAGTCATCGTGGATAGTTCTCTGAAAATGTCCACGCAGTGTACAGAGGCGGTCAAAAAAGCAAACAGGATGTTAGGAATCATTAAAAAGGGGATAGAGAATAAGACTGAGAATATATTATTGCCCTTATATAAATCGATGGTACGCCCTCATCTCGAATACTGCGTACAGATGTGGTCTCCTCATCTCAAAAAAGATATACTGGCATTAGAAAAGGTTCAGAAAAGGGCAACTAAAATGATTAAGGGTTTGGAACAGGTCCCATATGAGGAGAGATTAAAGAGGCTAGGACTCTTCAGCTTGGAAAAGAGGAAACTAAGGGGGGATATGATAGAGGTATATAAAATCATGAGTGATGTGGAGAAAGTGGATAAGGAAAAGTTATTTATTTATTCCCATAATACAAGAACTAGGGATCATCAAATGAAATTAATAGGCAGCAGGTTTAAAACAAATAAAAGGAAGTTCTTCTTCACGCAGCGCACAGTCAACTTGTGGAACTCCTTACTTGAGGAGGTTGTGAAGGCTAGGACTATAACAGAGTTTAAAAGAGAACTGGATAAATTCATGGTGGTTAAGTCCATTAATGGCTATTAGCCAGGACGGGTAAGGAATGATGTCCCTAGCCTCTGTCTGTCAGAGGGTGGAGATGGATGGCAGGAGAGAGATCACTTGATCATTGCCTGTTAGGTTCACTCCCTCTGGGGCACCTGGCATTAGCCACTGTTGGTAGACAGGATACTGGGCTAGATGGACCTTTGGTCTGACCCGGTACGGCCTTTCTTATGTTCTTATGAGATAGGGTAGTGGCCTTATGGATTATGGGGGGACAGTCCATGCATAAGGCACAGTGCAAAAACAAGCACAGAAAAGGCTGTAGGAGAAGCAGACCAAAGGTAATAAAAGGAGGCTTTGGTAGCAGGGAGCACAACATAAGAGATTGGAGAGAACAGGTTGTAGAGGGCAGAGTTGTGAAGGGCCTTGAAGGTGAGGACAAGAAGTGTGTGTTTGATGTGATGAAACTAAGAGCTAGTGAAGCATTTGAAAGAGAGAGAGATGGTGGTGATATGATGAGAGCACTCAGCAAGAAAGGTGGATGTATTTTGATGAACTAAAGGGTGTATGTACTGTTTGCCTTAGGGAGGCCACAGGGAAGGAGGTGCAGTGGCTTGTGGACAATATACAAGAATTTGGTGAAAGCCTATTATAAAATAGGATTAAAAATCCTGCATTGTGATTGGCTAACCCAGTGAGGTGTGGTATTAATTGCAAGAACAGTCTGGAGTGATGTAATGGACCAGGCCTTGTCACATCGGCTATCACTCCACATTTTTAGCAGGGCTTTAATGGAATGTGGTTTGTCTATTTTTGCTAGGAACTGATGGATAGAAAAGTGTGTGCTGAGTCATGATCCTGTTCTGGAAAAGAAAAAAACAAGTTTTCTGATTGGGGTTCAGATTCAACAGTCAAATCTGCTCAGAGAAAAGCACTTTTTTTCCTTAGAATGAGCAGAAATGTGTGCTTTTATCAGCCTCAGCCACTTTCCAAATTGCCAAAAGAATATTTGTATCTACTTGTTCCCACCACAGAAAGGGGATTTGAAATTGCTTAACAGGGCTATCTAAATTAACTCTTACTAATTATCTCCCCCCAAAAAAATTATACCTTTCATGGCCAATCATCAGATCAGTTTTAAAAATAAATTATTTTATGAATTATTTTCAATTATGTGATTAGGGATCAGTTATTTAAACAAACTATTTTCATGTGTTTTAAATGAAAAATTGTAAGATCAGCTTGAAGGAGTGACTAATTGATATGTTTTATGAAAGTTTCTCAAAACAAATGGATTATCATTAAATCTTTCAGACTACTTTTTCAAATGTAGCTGTGCGCCTAGGAGTGTCTTTTTCTCCCCTTGCCTGTTTCTCTTTAGAAATTAACACTTTTTTAAGACATAGCAGGGCATGTATGTTGCCTAAGGGTATTGCTACACAGCAAAGAAAAATCTGTGGCTGGCCCATGCCAGCCAACTCGGGCTTGGGCTGTGAGGCTGTTTCATTGCTGTGTAGACTTCCAGGCTCGGGCTAGAGCAGGGGTGGCCAACCTGTGGCTCCAGAGCCACATGCGGCTCTTCAGAAGTTAATATGCGGCTCCTTGTATAGGCACCAACACTGGGGCTGGAGCTACAGGCGCCAACTTTCTAATGTGCTGGAGGGTGCTCACTGCTCAACAGGTTTGATAGAGAGATTCGTAATATAATTGGGAAATGGCTCTGTAAACAAGCAAGTTTTAAATGGCGTTGGATTCCGACTCAGCCGTCAGAGTTGGTTCTATGGTTGCAGGTGCTCTGCTGAACACATTCTGTCCCCAGTCTTCCCGAGTTCAAATTGTGGCTCTGTCAGCAGAAGGGTTTCAGTTGAGCAAAGCTATTATAGCAAGGTACAATGATGGGCAATCTTTCAGCCAAATACTGGTCTGCTTATGGATTTGAAAATGAGGATTTGGAATTGTATTGGGAATCAACATAAAGTGAGTAACAATGGAGTATTGTAATATAATGTAGTTATTTCATTCCACTGTGTAGCCAGGTGAAGCTTTTGGATAGCCTTCTGAATCAACCTCATGGACAGAATGTGTGTGTTGCATCAGTCCAGCTCTGAGGTGTGCAGTCATCACAGAAGATGGGACTAGAAAACATTAAATCATTTTATTGTCTACGCTTTAGATTGCAGTTAGGTTTTGATTAGGGCTGCCAGTTAATCGCAGTTAACTCACGTGATTAACTCAAAAAAATTAATTATATTGTTAAACAATAATAGACTATCAATTGAAATTTATTATAAATATTTTGGATATTTTTCTACATTTTCAAATATATTGATTTTAATTACACAAGAATGCAAAGGGTACAGTGCTCACTTTATATTATTTTTGATTACAAATATTTGCACTGTAAAAATGAAAGAAAAAGTATTTTTCAGTTCACCTCATACAAGTACCGTAGTGCAATCTCTTTATCGTCAAAGTGTTACTTACAAATGTAGAATTTTGTTTGTTTGTTTCATAACTGCATTAAAAAACAAAACAGTGTAAAACTTTAGAGCCTACAAATCTACTCAGTCCTACTCAGGGCCGGCGCTTCCACTAGGCAACCCTAGGCGGTCGCCTAGGGCAGCAGGATTTGGGGGGCGGCATTTTGCTGCCCTCGGTGGAAATTTGGCGGCGGGGGGTCCTTCCACTCCGGGTCTTCGGCGGAAATTCAGCGGCGGGTTCTTCACTCGCTCCGGGACACGCCGCCAAGTGCTCAGAGGAGAAGTGCTGCCGCCTAGGGCTGCAAAAACTCTGGCGCCGCTCCTGGTCCTACTTCTTGTTCAGCTAATCTCTAAGACAAACAAGTTTGTTTACATATACGGGAGATAATGCTGCCCGCTTCTTATTTATCAAGCAGAACCCATCATCAGCATGGAAGCATGTCTTCTGGAATGGTGGCCGAAGCATGAAGGGGCATACGAATGTTTAGCATATCTGGCACATAAATACCTTGCAACGCCGGCTACAAAAGTGCCATGTGAACGCCTGTTCTCACTTTCAGGTGACATAAATAAGAAGCGGGCAGTATTATCTCCTGTAAATGTAAGCAAACTTGTTTGTCGTAGTGAATGGCTAAGCAAATAGTACTTTTTCAGAGCCTCCCTTGTTCCTTATAAAAATGTATTTAGAGATGGCAGGAGAGCTATAAAAGTATGTAACCTCAGGCATGTTTTTACATTCCTATCATCTTATCAGCATTTTTATCAACATTTTCGATTGATCCTATTTGAATTAATGTAATGTTTTTAGTGCACTCTTAAAATAAAAGCCACTTTATGGATTTGGAAAAAATGTGCAGAGACACTTCTAAGTTTGATAGCTAATGCTGTGTGACTTTGCATTTTTTAGTTTTTTGATATGACAAAGATGTGATGATTTCACAATTTTTTTGTCATGACCAGGAAACCAGCCTTAGGCATCACCCATACATCCATTTTTGATCTGACCATGACTTCCTTTTTACTATCTGGAAGTGGGACATTTCAGGACAGGGTTCGAGGGCCTCCCTTAAAAAGACAGCATGCGAGCCCATACAATGGCTGCCTTACAGGGTATGTAAGTGAAAGGTGCCCTTTTGTTTAAGGAGCTGACAGGCCAGTAGGTCTGTCACTTATGAACCAGAGATACTGTACAGGCAAAGCAACAGCCAGATTGCCAGGGTTTGCAGAGTTCCCAGTGATTTGACAGACTGTTTGACTGTCTCTCTTCTCTTCTTTGTTCTGACTGGAGTAGCTCAAAAGCTTGTCTTTCACCAACAGAAGTTGGTCCAATAAAAGATATTACATCACCCACTTTGTCTCTCTTGTTCTGAAGGACACTTTCTGATGGTGAAAGGGACGGTTTCTACATCTCTGGTGAAAAAGCACACATTCTGGAATTTGATGGCACTTACCCTCTACAGGTACTGGGACTACTTAGGATACCATTCTTCCTTGACCTCATTGAATATGCAGAAATGAATTCTATGGTTCCAGTTTGCATCCTCAAGGTGTGGTTTAGGTGACCCCAATAGGAAATAATAGCCCTATCTGAACTCTTGAGCTCCAGAAGCCTCTGGATTTTGACTGGTTGTCTTAGTGTAGGTGTGAGGTCAGTGGGTCAATACACTACTGATTTGAGGCCTTGGAACTAGGACCATTCATTGGAAAGCTAAGTTGGCTTTCCTCATCCAGCAATCTTGCACTGGGTGTCTCTTTTCTGACCTTAGCAAATTACCTGCTCTAGTATTCTCACAGTTGCCATGTTTTAAGGACTCCAGACACTGTTTTAGCACCTTACATAAGATTTTCTGTTTTCAGACAGGCGCCTGTCATCTTTCCTTAAGCATGTAACCTATTTTATTAATTTTTTCTTTCAGTCTTTCCCAGAATAGCTCTTCCCTTCCTTTCATTGACTGGCTGTCCTTATTTTCTTATCTTTGCTTTCCGGTTTGATTTTTTTATTTTTTCTTTAAACAAGGATTGCTTAGCAACTTTAAGGGGTAGTCCCTTAAAGATAGAATAAGATTTGGAGAAAAAGCCAGGTGAAAAAAAAGATAAGGGGCAGAATTTCAAGGCACTGATGTCTTCTCAGTGTCTGGAAAATCATCAGTTTTGTATCCCAGTGAGCTAGTTGGATAGGTGCAAATTTCAGTGATTGAGAGATTGCACCCACTATAAAAAGACTACTTGTAAATGGACTAGTATCCTAAAGAGTAGGGTTAATTTTAGCCCACACACCATCTCAGAGCCCATCACTGTCCGGGCACTCCCAAATAGGGTTTCCACCATTTAGTAGGGGGGATGGAATTAGGGACACTTTCATACTGCTGCATGAACATGCAAAATAACTAATTTGAATATTAGCAAATAATTTGCATATATCAATAAACTTCAAGTTCAAGTATGTGGATATAGTGCGGGTGAAGGCATTGTCTTAACAGCCCTTCTGAATAAAGTCTCCTCCCCCATTTTTTCCTCCCCAATCTTTCTATTCCTTCTATTCCCATCTCCCTTCCTCCTGGCCTCTTGAGAAATGCCACTGATACAAGAGGCTGGAAGCAGCAGAAGGGAAGGGAGAAGAGAGATGGGGAGCAGCAGCCAGGTATAAATGCAGAGAAGATCCTTGCAGCTCTGCTCTACTGGGCCCAGGCAGCACCGAGGAGAAGATATGCTGTGGCAGACACATACAACAGTGCAAACTGATGGCTCCCTGGTGCTACATGGGAGTTGGGGTCAGAAGTGGAAGAACCATCTGGCCCAGGGCTCCCAAACCTCTCTCACCCATGGGCCAAGGGCGGCTGCCAGTGCTAATGTTGCAGTCTTAGCAGGGAGGAGATGGGACCACCCAGACACACATCATCCCTCAAGCACTCAACAGCTGCCTGACCCCTCATCTCACCTCAGCTAAATAGAACTTTGCCACTGACCCAATGACATTTGGATTCCATTGCAACCCTGCAGCATGCAGGATAGTCTCTGCAATTTTGGGACTGTAACTTGAAAATCAGGGTTAGTGGTCACTGTATTTCCACAGCACATTGAGCAAGGAACCCCTTTCTTGCTGACCTGTTCATCAGTAGCATTTCTGTAGGGCTGCAATGGAATCCAAATGTCATTCGGTCAGTGGCAAAGTTCTACTTAGCATACTGTAACATTGTGTTATCTGGGAACCAATGACCAGGTGATATTTTAGTTCTGTAATCAGTTCCTCTTTATCTGTTAGGACAAGCTCTAATAAAGAATTCCCCTGTGTTGGCTGCAATACTTTTTGAGTTAGGAAATTGTCATCAATAATGTTTAGAAATTCCAAGGATGTTTTAGTACTGGCAGCATGAGACCTCTAGCATATGTCACTCAAATTGAAGTCCCCTATGATCATATAGGTTTTTTCCCCCTATACATTATCAATACCTGCATAAAGAGACAGTTATCCTGTTCCCTATTGTGATTTGGTGGTATGTTGCAGAAACCAACTAACGCCCTATTTTGTACCTTTTCTGTTAGGATATTGATCCGTAAGCATTCAAGTTCATTTTCTTCCTAGTTATCAGTGACTCAGAAACAGGTAATTCCATTTTTAACAATAGAGTGCCACTCCCCTTCCCCTTTTCATAGAATCATAGAATACCAGGGTTGGAAGGGACCTCAGGAGGTCATCTAGTCCAACCCCCTGCTCAAAGCAGGACCAATCCCCAACTAAATCTAAATTTTCCCTACTCAATCCTTCATAAATAGATTATAATAATTGATTTTTAACATTCCAATTGTGTGAATCATCCCATCAGGTTTCAGTAATACCAACTAGAGTGAGTTTATGCTCATAAATTAGCAATTCCAATTCCTCGTTTGTTACCCAGGCTCCTACATTGGTGTGTAGGCAATTCAAGAATTGCTTCTCCTGATGTCCTTTGTTTCTTTAGTTAATTTTGTTCTCAACATCTTGATTTTGTGCTGAGTGTTCATATCTTCCTTCTTTTTTTACTCTCCCCTTTTGCTATTAGTTTAGTCATCTCCTGACTACTCTAGCAAGCCAGTCCCTGAGGAGATTAGTCCCTTTTCTACTGAGGTGGAGGCCATCCAAACTATACAGCTCCCCTCTCTCCATAGAAGGTGGACCAATTTTCCACAAAACCAAAACTCTCTATATTGTCATGCTGACTGGAGTGGCTCATGACTGAGAGTGCCAATCTCAAGGCACACTGTCAAAAAGCAGCACAGACACTGCAATTGGTGGTATGTTCTATAGTTAGATTTCACCAACTCAGTAACAAATGTGAACTCCCAAAGTATTACAGTAGTCTCAAACAGTTCCCTTAGACCAGGGGTCTCAAACTCAATTTACCTTAAGGCCAGTGCCAGTCCTCAAATCCTCCAGCAGGCCAATAATGTCACTGAAGATGGTGTTCAGAAAAGAAAATGTTTATATTATATTTTTTATTTCGAATTTCTTAGAAATAATAAAACTGTCATATAACTTTATACAATTTTTCGCCTGCCAGAGAGTTTTTAGTGTTTGGCAGACACCTGCAATGCTTTAGTTTTGTCAGTTTGTTGATGTTTGGCCTCAGTGACTGAGCAGTTGAAACCTTCAGGATTGCAGCAAGGTTGCATCAGATAGTTGTGTTAGGTATTTTGACTTATTTATATTCATTGTGGGGAAAAAGTGACGCTGCCTCCATGGCTGACTCTGCCTGGCTACTAGTGATGTTATCTCTGTCTCTCTCCCCCAGCCAATGGGAGCTGCGGGGGGCAGCACCTGCAGCAGACATTGCTGGCAGCGTGTCTGCATGCATCTCTTCTCCGCGGGCTGCAATGGGGAGGTTCTTGGGCCACAGATGGCCCACGGGCTGGGACTTTGAGACTCCTACCTTAGACACTTCAGTCTATCTTGCCACTCAGGCAAGCTGGAGTATGTGATAAATGGTCACTTATACCAAAAATCACAAAATATTCTGGTTACACCCCGTCCCAAGGGACCAGTTACTCACCCAGGTTGCTTTGCATCCTAGATCTCACACCAAGACAATGCTGTTAGCCAATTCTATAGTAAACTAAATAAAGCTTAATTAGCTAAGAAAAAGGAATGAGAGTTATTGAGAGGTTACAGCTGATAAAAATATATGTACAGGTGTGTCAGTGTCTATAAGTTCAAAAGGTAGCAGAAATGTAGTAATCTGCCAGTTTTCCCAAAAGTCTTCGTGAACTACCTAGAGTAACTTGGGGGATTTCCATCTTCTTGTTTGGCTATTTTGCCCTGTTAGAATCCAAACAGTCCAGAGATGTATAATTTTTCCTTGTGTCAATATTTATAGCTTCCTTTCACAGAAAGTAAGCTGACAGGACAGCCTCCACGTGGGTCCTTTCTTTCATGACAGAGAGAGAGAAATGTGCTAGAGTCTTTGATCTCGCACACAATGACCATTTGCCTTCCAGGCACAGGAATTAGCACTTTCCTGGTAAAGTTCTTCATTTGCATTACACAAGACTTCTTTCTCGTTTGATGGGTTACTTCAGTTACAGGGGTATATATAATGCAAATGTTTGTTATTACATTATAATAAAAGTACAGATAAGTGAAAACAATGCATACAACATCCCACCAGTTTTTCAAGAAGTTTGAACCCTGAACACATTCTTATACATTTTAACATCTACTCTGAACTATACTAACACGCAAGTAAGCAGATCTGGTTTCCAGCTGTGAGTCTGTCAGTTCTTAGCTGACGCCTGCGGCCTTGGCCAGAGCTGGCCTTTGGCTTACCAGTGTCATATAGACTCACAGACTTCAAGGTCAGAAGGAACCAATGTGATCACCTAGTCTGACCTCCTGCACATTGCAGGCCACAGAACTTCACCCACCCACTCCTATAATAGACTGGCTGAGTTATTGAAATCCTCAAGTGATGATTTAAAGACTTCAAGTTACAGAAAATTCACCATTTACACTAGTTTAATCTGCAAGTGACCCGTGCCCCATGCTGCAGAGGAAGGTGAAAATCTCCCAAGGCCTTTGCCAATCTGACCTGGGGGAAATTCCTTCCCAACCCCAAATATGGCGATCAGTTAGACCCTGAGCATGTGGGCAAGACCCACCAGGCAGATACCTGGGAAAGAATCCTCTATAGTAAGTCAGAGCCCTCCCCATCCAGTGTCCCATCTCCAGCTGTTGGGGATTTTTGCTACTGGCAGTCACCAATAGGCCACATGCCAAATTTTTAGGCAATCCCATCATATCATCCCCTCCATAAATTTATCAAGCTCAGTCTTGAAGCAAGTTAGGGGGTTTTTTTTGGCTCCTACTGCTCCTCTTGGAAGGCTGTTCCAGAACTTCACTTCTCTTATGGTTAGAAACCTTTGCCTAATTTCGAGCCTAAACTTGTTGATGGCCACTTACCTACCCACTGGTTCAGCTTCCTAATGGTAATGACTTGATCCCACTTATAGCAAGCAGAATAAAGTCCAGACCAGAAATATATATTTGGTTTTTTAATACAGCCCGTTTAAAAAATCTGAAAACAATTATGAGCCAAATCAGCTGGGAGAAAGAATTTAATCAGCAAAATGTGAATGATATGAATCAGTTAAGACACCTTACTAGATGCCCAAAAAGCATCAAGGAAGAAGACTGTGCTGGTTTTAAAAAATGACTTGGTGTAGAGGGGAAGTGAAGGCAGCTATAAAAATAATATAACAAATGGAAGAAAGGGGAAGCTGGTAGTAATGAAGTAGTAAATCAGAAGCTAGGAATTGTAGAAAATTTATAAGGTAAGCAAAGGAACACAAGGAAAAATCTGTGGTCAGCAGAATTAAGGACAATAAGGAGGAGTTTTTAAAATATATTAGGAACAAACAGAATCCTGACAATGGTATTGGTCCACTCCTTGATGGAAATGGTAGAATTATCAATAATAATGCAGAAAAGTCTGAATAGAATCATAGGACTGGAATAGACCTCGAGAGGTCATCTAGTCCCTGCACTCATGGCAGGACTAAGTATTATCTAGACCATCCCTGACAGGTGTTTATCTAACCTGCTCTTAAATATCTCCCATGATGGAAATTCCATAACCTCCCTAGGCAATTTATTCTAGTGCTTAACCACCCTAACAGTTAGGAAGTTTTTCCTAATATCCAACCTAAACCTCCCTTGCTACAATTTAAGCCCATTGCTTCTTGTCCTATCCTCAGAGGTTAAGGAGAACAATTTTTCTCCCTCCTCCTTGTAACATGTACTTGAAAACTGTTATCATGTCCCCTCCCAGTCTTCTCTTTTCCAGACTAAGCAAACCCAGTTTTTTCAATCTTCCCTCATAGGTCATGTTTTCTAGACCTTTAATCATTTTTCTTACTCTTCTCTGGAATTTCTCCAATTTGTCCACATCTTTCGTAAAATGTGGCACCCAGAACTGGACACAATACTCCAGTTGAGGCCTAATCAGCGCAGAGTAGAGCGGAAGAATTACTTCTCGTGTCTTGCTTACAACACTCCTGCCAATACATCCCAAAATGATGGTTGCTTTTTTTGCCTCAGTATTACACTCTTGACTCATATTTAGCTTGTAGTTCACTATGACCCCCAGATCCCTTTCCGCGGTATTCCTTCCTAAGCAGTCATTTCCCATTTTGTATGTGTGAAACTGATTGTTCCTTCCTAAGTGGAGTACTTTGAATTTGTCCTTATTGAATTTCATCCTATTTACTTCAGACCATTTCTCCAGTTTGTCTAGATAATTTTAAATTATAATCCTATCCTCCAAAACACTTGCAACCCCTCCCAGCTTGGTATCGTCTGCAAATTTTATACACGTACTCTCTATGCCATTATCTAAATCATTGAATGAAATCAATCAATGAAATATATATTTCAGTTCTGTATTTGGGGGAAAAACAGATGATATAGTCTCATCATATGGTGATAAAACTCTTATCATTCCTCTAGTATCTCCAGGGGATGTTAAACAGCAACTATTAAAGTCGGACATTTTTAATCAGCAGGTCCAGATAACCTGCATCTAAGAGTTTTAAAAGAGCAGGCTGAGGAGCTCGCTGGACCATTAGTGTTGATTTTCAATAAGTCTTGGAACTCCAGGAGAGTACCAGAAGACTGGATGAAAGCTAATGTTGTGATCCTTTTTAAAAAGGGTAAATGGGACGACCTGTCAGCCTTATGTTGATTCCAGGTAAGATAATGAGGCAGCTGATACAGGACTCCATTCATAAAGAATTAAAGGAGGGTAATGTAATTAATGGAAATCAACATGGGTTTATGGAAAATAAATCCTGTCAAACTAACGTATCTTTTTTTGGATGAGATTACAAGTTTGGCTGATGTAGGTAATAGTTCTTCATTGAGAAATGTCCCTGTGGATGCTCTACTCCAGTTGATGGTGCGTCCCTGCGCCTTTGCTTGAAGAGTTTTGCAGCAGTGCCCATATGGGTCGTGCTTGTGCAGTACCTGCCTTGCGCCATTGGCGCTTCATCGAGCGCATGTACGACCTGGACTTCTCAGTTCCTTCTCAAAATCCCTGGCCTGAGATGGAGCTCAGCAGTCTCATTGAAAACCTTCCTTTCCATTAGATAAATTAGTGAATTAGGATAGTTTAGACAAGTTAAATTTCAGTTATTAGAGTTATGTCCCCTATTTTAAAAAAAAAAGTACTAGGGGATGGAAAAATAAAACATTTAGTATTAGTTTAGGAAAATGCCTGGTTCAGCAGGATTTAAAAGATGCATGACGTGCAGAGAGGCGATGCCTGTTTCAGATGGACACACTCAATGTGTCTGTTGCCTGGGGGAAGTTCACATTCCTCAGAAATGTGCCCACTGTAACAAACTGAAGGCTAGGGCACGAAGGGAGAGAGACCTGAGACTTAAACTCATCTTGATGGAGAAGTCATTAAGACCAGCCTCAGACCCGGGGCAGGAACCCTCTTCCCGGCATAGGTGACTGGTCTCCTCACAGCCAAAGTCCCCAAAGATTAGGGACAATGGAAACTGTTCCCGCACAACTCAGGGGGAAGGAATTTTACTCCCACTACTTTTTAACACAAAAGAAAAATGGGGGATGGCGACCCATCCTCAATCTCAGGCAACTGAATAAGTTTGCGAGAAAGCAGTGGTTCAAGATGGTCACCTTAACAACAATAATACCGGTGCGGGAGCAGGGGGACTGATTTTCACCCTGGACCTGCAGGATGCTTACTTTCGTGTTACGATACACCCTGCCCACAGGCATTTTCTGAGATTTACTTTGGACACAGATCACTATCAATACCGGGTTTTACCTTTCGGCCTGTCAACAGTGCCTTGCGTTTTCTCAAAGATCCTCGTGGTAGTAATGGTGCAGCTGAGAAAACAAGGAATGATAATATTCCCTTACCTGGACGACTGTCTCTTGAAGTCACACATTCAATCAGATGCCATTTGCTCCACTCACACGATGATAGATTGCTTCCAGAGTTTTGGTTACAAATAAACAAAAGAAATCGACAATAGAACCAGCTCAACAGTTAGAATTCATCGGCACTTACCTCGACTCGGTGGCAGCGAAAGCGTCATTCCACGATACAGATTCGACATGATAAAGGCACTCATAGCCACAGTGTGAAACAGCCCAGTGGTCACAGCCCACACTTGCCTACAACTGTTGGGCCACTTAGGAGCAGACGCGCATTTACACATGTGTTGCCTGCGAGGACGGCTAGCAACTGTCTACAGACCAAATAAACACAGGTTAAACATACGATTAATGATGTCCCCCAAGGTTAAGGACTCACTAACTTGGTGGACTCAACCACACAACCGGTGCTCGGGGATCCTGTTTACACAAGATCCTCCATCACAGATCATCACAACTGATGCCTCCCTCGTTAGGTGGGGAGCACACATGCAACATCGCACAATTCTGGGATTATGGTCCACAGCCGAGACAAGGCTACACATAAACCTTCTAGAATTCCATGCCGTCTGCAATGCCTGCCTCCACTTCCTACTGTTTATAAGAAACTAAAACATAGAGTGGGCACCACAGTGTTAATAACTCTCACTCCTCCAGCTGGGCTGAAGGCACTTGAGCAGGATTCCCCTGTAGCAACTCTGCCTGGTTCTGGTTGTCCAGAATTACAACTGTTATTTGAGGAGATAAATTCTTTCATTTTGTGCAGACTGAGAGCACAGACTTAGAACAGTGTGGATGGAGGCTGCTAATCCTGTTTCACCACAGATTAATTGCTGTCATGTGCCATTGTAAATTTAGTGCCATAATTCCCTGAGAAAACAGATGTTCCTGAGTCTGTGATTGGCTGCATTCCAGGATTTTGCCTTGCCTCATTAATCCTGGCACTGCCAGAAGGTACAGACTTTGCCTCCAATAGGAATTTAAAACTGTGGACTACAGACGTTCCTTCCTCTTCCGATTCAGTGGTTCTTTAGCTGGGGAGGCCAAAACAAGAGGGAACTGAGGAGTAGTGAATTTCCCTCTATGCATCATGCCTGAGAAATGAAAAATGTCTCTGTGCTGGGAGATCCTGACCCTGGAAGCCGAGAGGTTAATGAGCATTATTGGAAGCTTCAAACAAGAAAGCACGTGCCTGTTGAAGCACTAGCTTGCCTTCAATTTATTTGGGGATAATGGAATGTTTTGCTGCTTATTTGGAAACGTTGTCCCAAGAGATTCCAAATATAAAAATAAACCAGCAAATTTTTCCTTGTTTCCTGGCAGGGTGTTTCAGGGAGACTGTGCTTCTGCAGGAGCATTGGTACTGTACCTGTATTTGTCTCTTCTACCCAATATCTCAGGCTATGTCTGCACAAGTTAGGGGCGATTCCCAGCTCGCTCACGCTAGCAAGTATAAATAATAGTTTTGCTGTGGTAGCATGGGAAGTACAACAGTGGCACAGCTACAAACCTGCCTGAATCCTGTTGGTGCATGCTTGGTGTGGCTACACTATGCCTCCACTGCTGCTGCCCATGCCGCTGCAGCTACACTACTATTTGTACTTATGCCAACTGTCATTGAGCTAGCGTGAGTATGTTGGGAATCACACCCCTAGTTTGTAATATAGGTGTAGTCTTAGGTAGGTGGAGACCCTGCCCTAGCCTCTTTCTCCTTGGCCTGGCATGCTGTACACTGAAATAGGGGAGACCTAGTTTAGATTCCCAAGCCTGGGCACTCAGGAATTGGGAGCACCATAAAGTATATGAAGGTGCATGTTACATTATTCCATAGTAATCCTCACCATCTTTTTAAAGTAATTAGTAGATTCTAAGGCCAGAAGGGACATTTTGACCATCTAGTCTGGTTTCCTGTATTAGACTCTTTTAGAAAGAGACATTTAAACTTGACTTAAAGACTTCAAGTGGTAGAAAATCCACCACATCTCTAGGTAACTTATTCCAATGGTTAATTACCCTCACTGTTGAAAATTTGCACCTTTATTTCTAATCTGAGTTTGTCTAGTTTCAGGTTCTAGCCATTATATTTTTTATGCCTTTATCTGCTAGATTGAAGAGTCTTCTCCTGTTAGAAATCTTTTCCCCATGTAGGTACTTGTAGGCTGTGATTGTGTCACCTCTTAACCTTCTCTTGGATACACTAAATAGACTGGGCTTCTTTAGTCTCTCACTGTAAGACAGGCTTTCCAGACCTCAAATCATTCTTGTAGTTCTTTTTTGAATCCTTTTTAATTTGTCAACTTTCTTTTTGAAGCATGGATGCTAGAGTTGGACACAGTATCCAGTAATGGTCTCAGTAATGCCATGCACAGAGGTAATACCACTTCACTACTCTGACTTAATATTACCCTGCTTATACATCCAAGAAGCATGTTAGTTTTCTTAGCTACAGCATTGAATTGGGAGGTCAAGTTCAATTGGTTATCAATCATGGATCTCTAAGTCATTTTCTGAGTTATTGCTTTCCAAAATACAGTCTGTGACGGAGTCATAGAATCATAGACTATCAGGGTTGGAAGAGACCTCAGGAGGTCATCTAGTCCAACCCCCTGCTCAAAGCAGGACCAATCCCCAACTAAATCATCCCAGCCAGGGCTTCATCAAGCCTGACCTTAAAAACCTCTAAGGAAGGAGATTCCACCACCTCCCTAGGTAACCCATTTCAGTGCTTCACCACCCTCCTAGTGAAAAAGTTTTTCCTAATATCCAACCTAAACCTCCCCCACTGCAACTTGAGACCATTACTCCTTGTTCTGTCATCTGGTACCACTGAGAACAGTCTAGATCCATCCTCTTTGGAACCCCCTTTCAGGTAGTTGAAAGCAGCTATCAAATCCCACCTCATTCTTTTCTTCTGCAGACTAAACAATCCCAGTTCCCCCAGCCTCTCCTCATAAGTCATGTGCTCCAGCCCCCTAATCATTTTTGTTGCCCTCTGCTGGACTCTTTCCAATTTTTCCACATCCTTCTAGTAGTGTGGGGCCCAAAACTGGACACAGTACTTCAGATGAGGCCTCACCAATGCCGAATAGAGGGGAATGATCATGTCTCTCGATCTGCTGGCAATGCTCCTACTTATACAGCCCAAAATGCCATTAGCCTTCTTGGCAACAAGGGCACACTGTTGACTCATATCCAGCTTCTCGTCCACTGTCACCCCTAGGCCCTTTTCTGCAGAACTGCTGCCTAGTCACTCGGTCCCTAGTCTGTAGCAGTGTATGGGATTCTTCCATCCTAAGTGCAGGACTCTGCACTTGTCCTTGTTGAACCTCATCAGATTTCTTTTGGCCCAATCCTCTAATTTGTCTAGGTCCCTCTGTATTCTATCCCTACCCTCCAGGATAACTACCACTCCTCACAGTTTAGTGTCACCAGGCAACGCTCTGGAACTACTTCCAGTTTAGAGTCACCGGGCAATGCTCTGGAACTACTCCATTCGAAGCCAGTCAGGACTCTGGGGGAGCCTCCTCTCTCTGAGCATACTCTCTCCAGGGCAAGAAGCTTACACAGCTTTGACCTTCCTGGGTCTGACCTCGGAGCATTCAGCATCCCCTTCCACACCGTGCGCTTCCCGCCACGAGTCCGCACAGGCGGGGCTCCTGGGGAAGCCAGAGGGCCCTGCACCCCAACTCCACAGTCAGATGTGACTCTCAGCCAGCCAGTAAAACAGAAGGTTTATTAGATGACAGGAACATGGTCTAAAACAGAGCTTGTAGGTACAGAGACCAGGACCCCTCAGTCAGGTTCATCTTGGGGGTAGGGAGCCCAGACCCCAGTTCTGGGCCTCCCTCCATTTCCCCAGCCAGCTCTAAACTGAGACTCCTTCCAGCCCCTCCTCTGGCATTTGTCCCTTTCTCAGGCCAGGAGGCCACCTGATCTCTTTGTTCTCCAACACCTTCAACTCGCACCTTGCAAGGGGAGGGGCCCAGGCCATCAGTTGCCAAGAGACAGGGTGTTGGCCATTCTCTGTGCAGACAGCATCACACTGGCCCTCTGCTCTGCAGCAATCACACACCGTTATCCCAGGCTCTAGATACTTTAGAAATGCATAGGGGGAACTGAGGCACCCACACAGTATTCAGAGAGAACATTAAGAACAGTCCCACTTCGTCACACAGTCCCCATCCTATAAGTGTACCCTAAATTCTTGGTTCCTAGATGTCTAACCTTACACATGTATGTGTTTAAAATGCATGTCGTTCAAATGAGCCCAGCTTACCAAGCAATCCAGATCACTCTGTAGAACTGAACTGTCCCCATCATTATTTACCATTCCACCAATTTTAGTGTCATCTGCAAACTTTACCAGCAATGATTTTATATTTCCTTCCAGTTCATTGATAGAGATATTGAATAACATTGGGCCAAGAACAAATCCCTGTGGGATTCCCCTAGAAATACCCCTTTGAGGATGATTCTCCATGTGTCATTACTTGCTGAGAATTATCAGTTAGCCAGTTTTAAATCCATTTTAAATGGGCCACATTGATTTTGTATAGTGCTAATTTTTTTAACAGAATGTTGTGATGTATTAAGCCCAGTGGCTTACAGAAGCCTAATTATATTCTCTCAACAGTTACCTTTATCAAACAAACTTTAAATTCAATGAAAAAATATTGTTTGTTTGACAAGGTCTCTTTTCCATAAAATCATGTTGACTGGCATTAATGCTACTGTTCTTTAATTTTTTACTAACTGCATCCTGTGTCAGCCTTTCCACAATTTTGTCTGGGACCTCTGTTTAACTGGCCTAAAATTCCCTGGATTATCCTCTTTACTCTTTTTAAGTATTGGCACAATGTTACAGTTTTCTGGAATTTCCCCAGTGTTCCAACATTTTTTAAAATATCAACATTAATGGCTCAGGGAACTTTTTAGCCAATTGGTTTAAAACTCTTGGATGGAAGTAAGCCAGTCCCTCAGATGTTTAAATGTAACAGTAGCTGTTTAATATCCCCTCTGGCCCTTCTGCACTGGACGGCTGGACATCTGTGCAGTGGGGGGAAATGAAGGGATTCAGAAGAGAATACAGAAAACAAACCTACCCACCAGAAAGGCAAATATTTCTGCCCACAATGACTTTGGGAGACCTGGCTGCATGTACTCTTCCTATCTGTCTTTCTTTGCACCAGGTTACATCTCTATAGCATTCTAATGCACCAATCCAGTCAGTGATTTTTCTGGAAGTGATCTCATGGAGGGGATCTTTTATAACTGCAATGAAAAGACAGTGGTACCCATCAACCTGGAATTCTTGCATGAGCTTTGAGCATTTTGCAGTCAACTAGGACTAATCAGGCAGGGGAGACCTCCTCCTTTGGGCCTGAATGTGCATAAAAGTAGCTGGAGTGCCCTGACCCTAAATGCAGCTAAATTAGGGTAGCATCATCCAGGCCTTGACAGTAGCAGATGATATTCAGTGCTGGGCTGATGCCTGCAGGGTCTCTGGGATCTTTGTTATTTGGGGTTTCTTTAGTGAGTGCTAGAAAGGAGCAGAGACCCCAGGGGTCATCCTTTTGGGAGACCTGTGTCTGCAAATATGTCATAACACTGTTGTGCTGCAAGATTATGCCCTGATCCATGTATCTCAGAGCTGAGAGGTTGCAGCTTGCATTATTGCAAACCCCATAGAGCAAATACATCCTGAGACAAGTCAAAAGAAATTGTGAGATTGGCTTAAAAGGCAGCTGGGCATTCTGGTTTATCTTCTAATATTTTAAACTCTAGGAGAGAACCCAAGCCCTATTATCTATTAGCGTACATGCACATCAGGCCGAAACTACCGCTATCACGAGCGCATGGAGATGTGGGTTGTGGCCTCTCTTCTTGACTGCTGAAATAAATGGGGACTCCACTTGCCTCCTCATGCAACCCCCTGTGGTTATGATCTTCTGCCAATGGAAGAGAAGTGGTTCTCTGAGGACTAGATACTCCATTCTGCAGCCCCTGCAACAGTCACCGGCTCCTGTGCAGAGACTGCAGTGCCTTCACTAAGAACTTTCTGAAGTTGGCAGAGAAGCAACGTGCAGCCACTGTAGAGAAGCCACAGGCATTGGGAGGAGGTTGTAGAGCTAGGGCAGCTAAGCCATGCAGAGGGAGCCTACAGTTCCCAGGAGTTGGGATTCTCTGTCTTGCTCCCTCCTGAATGAAGTTGCCTTCTTTAACCTGTTCTGCAAACATAGTCCCCACCCCATGTAGAGTGGACTCCCTGTCTGTGGAGTTTGGATTTATTCATAAGTAGGGCCCTTCCAAATTCACGGTCTCTTTTGGTCAATTTCACAGTCATAGGAATTTTTAAAGTGTAAATTTCATGATTTCAGATATTTTAATCTGAAATTTCATGGTGTTATAATTGTAGGGGTACTGACCCAAAAAGGAGTTATGGGGAGGTCACAAGGTTATTGTAGGGGGTATTGCAGTACTGCTATCCTTCCTTCTGCGCTGCTGCTGGTCGTGGCATTACCTTCAGAGCTGGGCAGCTGGAGAGTGGCAGCTGCTGGCTGGGAGCCCAGCTCTGAAGGAAGAGCCACCACCAGGAGCAGCGCAGAAGTAAGGATGGCATGGTATGATATTGCCACCCTTCTACGCTGCTGCGGGTGGGGCGCTGCCTTCAAAGCTGGGCACCCGCCCAACAGCCACCGCTCTCCGGCCGCCCAGCTCTGAAGGCAGCGCGGAAGTAAGGGTGGCAATACCATAACCTCCCAAAAATAACCTTGCGACCCCCTGCAACTCCCTTTTGGGTCAGGATCCCCAATTTGAGAAATGATGGTCTCCCCTGTGAAATCTGTATAGTATAAGGTAAAAGCACACAAGAGATCAGATTTCATGGCGGGAGATCAGACTTCACAGTCTGTGACATGTTTTTCATGGCCGTGAATTTGGTAGGGCCCTATTCATAAGGAATCTACAATGAGAGAAAGTTCAGCTCAGACCTTCTCCCTAGCCTGGGCTGCTCCTAGAGCATTTCCTTCTGGACTGCCCAGCCCCACATTAGAGGCAGATGTCCCCAAACTGTGGGGCGCACCCCCCCATTTAGGGGGTGTAGCAGATTGCTGACTCACTGCCGCAGTGCCCCCTGCTGGTCATCCAGGAATTAGCTCAATTCCAGCACTCAGAGCGCCCCCGGCTGGCCGGTGTCTCTCCTGCCTCAGGCCCTGTGTCCCTCCCGGACCCCAGTGCCCTCTCACCCTAGGGTGCTGCCCCACAGTAGTGTCCCCACACTCTGGGTCTCCCCTCCCAGGGCAACCCCAACTCCCTATACCCACCTTGCCTCAGTGGCTACTGCCAGTCGACATCTAGCCCCCTCTCACAGGGCAAACGGCAGTCTGTAATGGCCACTCATCATTGGCAAGGGGGTTGGCCCAGCTGACTTTGCCTATCCCCAGGCTGCACCTCTGCAGCCCCAGTGCCTCCTTAGGTCTTTAACAAGGCCTCAGCCTGGAGAGTTGCCAGGCTGGAGCTCCCCAGCACTTCTAGCCCTTCCCCAGCACTGCTCTGCTTAAGGTACCCTGTGTTCCCAGGCAGCTAGGTCCTTCTCACTCCAACCTTGGAGTGAGACTGACCCAGCTCCTCCCTGAGCCCTTATATGCGGGCCAGCTGTGGCCTGATTGGGTGTGGCCACAGCTGTGGCTTCTTCCCCAATCAGCCTACCTCCCCCCCACCCCCCAGAGCAAGGTAACTGCCCTGCTACAGGGGGGCACAGTGGAGCCTGGACCTGGGCCTGGGCCAGCCCCCACAGGGGTAGGGAGGGAGCATCACCCAGCCCTGTTCCACTCCCAGCTCTGTTCCAGCCCAGCACCCACCCTCATCCCCTCTTACCCTGTGTGCATCCCCCTGCCAGGAGCTGCGGCCCTGCTCCTGGCTCTGGGGGAGGGGCACGGCCAGGGATAAGGGAGGGGGACCACTCCCTTTTCAGCACATCCCTCGCCCGCGCCGCTTCTCGCCGCCCCCATTGGCCCGGGACGGCAAACCGCGGCGAGTGGAGGCCGCGTGCCGCGTTAGCAGGTAAATAAATTGGCCCGGCCCGCCAGGGTGCTTACCCTGGCGAGCCGCGTGCCAAATGTTGCCAACCCCTGCTTTAAACAAAGGACTGAGGACCCATCCCAGCTGGGGATGTACTCCAGAGACTTGATTTGAACCTGCAGTTTATTCTATCACTGCTACAGGCCTGAACCAAGAACTTTGCCATTACTGTATGTAATTGATTTCATTTAACCAATTCTAGCTCTCATCTATATTTTTTTCCTTTTATGAATAAACCTTTAGATTTTAGATTCTAAAGGATTGGCAACAGCGTGATTTGTGGGTAAGATCTGATTTGTATATTAACCTGGGTCTGGGGCTTGGTCCTTTGGGATCGAGAGAACCTTTTTTCTTTTACTGGGGTATTGGTTTTCATAACCATTTGTCCCCATAACAAGTGGCACTGGTGGTGATACTGGGAAACTGGAGTGTCTAAGGGAATTGCTTGTGTGACTTGTGGTTAGCCAGTGGGGTGAGACCAAAGTCCTCTTTGGCTGGCTGGTTGGGTTTGCTTTAGAGGTGGAAAAACCCCAGCCTTGGGCTGTAACTGCCCTGTTTTAAGCGATTTGTCCTGAATTGGCACTCTCAGTTGGGTCCCGCCAGAACCAGCATCGTTACGGGGGGGGTCGGAGAGAAGCAAGCAGCGGGCGGGGAGGGCCTCGGAGGAGGGCTGGAGTGGAGGTGGGAAGAGGTGGAGCTCTCACTGGGCAAAAGAAAAGTCAGCAGCTGTGCCTGCATTTGATGGGGTCATCTGAGGTCGTTAGCTTTCTGGCTTACCTGCGGTTAGCTCCTGTTGGAATTAACTCCCTACATGATTACAACACTCTGCTGGACATATAATATTCATAAAATATTACAGGCAGCTCCCACGTCCTTCGAAATACATTTGAGATTGAGGTGGTTGAATATTGTGGTAATGGGGACTGTATAAGTACATTACATCAGTGGTTCTCAAAGCCGGTCCGCCGCTTGTTCAGGGAAAGCCCCTGGCGGGCCGGGCCGGTTTGTTTACCTGCCGCATCCGCAGGTTCGGCCGATCGCGGCTCCCACAGGCCGCGGTTCGCCGCTCCAGGCCAATGGGGGCTGCGGGAAGGCGGCCAGCACATCCCTCGGCCCACGCCGCTTCCCACAGCCCCCATTGGCCTGGAGCGGCGAACCGCGGCCAGTGGGAGCCACGATCGGCCGAACCTGCGGACACGGCAGATAAACAAACTGGCCTGGCCCGCCAGGGGCTTTTCCTGAACAAGCGGCAGACCGGCTCTGAGAACCACTGCCTTAGATAACTCCTACAGTAGAGGTCTGCAAAGGGAAGACATGCAGAAAACAAGCACTGCTTCTACTAAGTAACCCCTTTGTCCTTTACGGTCATCTTTAATTAAGATGCAAGCTTTGATGCCCTGTCTATCGTCTTCTGCCATAACATTGTCTTCTGTCACACTGCCCCTACATGTGAATGCTCTCCCAGATTTGATCTGCTAGACCACCACCTTCCACCTCAGTCAGATCCCTCCTCAGTTCTGCCAGAGATGAAGCGAAAATTAATTATTTTTTCTTTATTTTTAAGAAAAGTAAAATTCTTAATAGAAGCACAATGCTGTACTCATTGCTAAGTTGACTATCTGGTTGTATTGCTGTAACTCTTTCCCTTTTGCGTCACTTCCCTCCTTGGCCCATCATGAGCAATCTGGGGTAGAGTTTATGACCGGAAAGATGGCTATAGCTGTTTGGAGGAGCACAGAGGTCCTGGTGAGTGGGGCCTCCATGCCTCTGGTGAGACGTGCTCCCTGCTGGCTGGAACCCTGCTAACCAGCACAAGACAGAGGAGCCTGCATCAGCTCAGGGGAGTCTGTTCGTTCATTAAAGCTCCCAGCACACTTCTGGAATCTGACACAGACAGTTTTATAGAAGTTAGAGACAGAAAAGCTCTATTATTTAGGTCAGCCGCTTGTCCATCCCTCCTACTCTAGCTGGGCCGAACTCTCCTTAGGGTATTCACTAGTGCTGTGTCCAGTCCAGTGCTGAGTTTTTGAAATGACAAAGCTTTCACCACTTCCCTAGGGGAGACTAAACACCAAAGTCTAAAACAGCTAGTTAGCTCTTTGCTGAACTTCATACCCTTATGCCTAGTTTCTACTCCCTTGTGCCTCCCTAAATAATTTGTCTCCCTCCTTAGGGTACGTCTATACTTACCCTCTGGTTCGGCGGTAAGCAATCGATCTTCTGGGATCGATTTATCGCCTCTTGTCTAGATGCGATAAATCGATCCCGGAAGTGCTCGCCGTCGACGCTGGTAATCCTGCTCCACGAGAGGAGTAGGCGGAGTCGACGGGGGAGCCTGCCTGCCGCGTGTGGACCTGCGGTAAGTACCTTTAAGTTTGAACTAAGATACTTCGACTTCAGCTACGTTATTCACGTAGCTGAAGTTGCGTATCTTAGTTCGAACTGGGGGCTTAGTGTGGACCAGCCCTTGGTGTTTGAAGGGCAGACATCCATTATCATTCTCCTGGACTGCTCTGCAGTATTCAACGCTGTTGACTGAGGTACTGCTGTCCTGCCTGAGAGAGGTGGCAGAGTCCAGGGGAACATACTAAAACCATTTTAATTCGTGGAGGGATGTAGCCAAAAGGACCAATCTCTCTCCTGTCTTATTCAGCATCCACATGCAGCCTCCAGATAAACTGGTGAGAGGCTGTGCAATAAAGAGCCAACAATATGCAGATGCCACATGGCTCTATTTATCTTTCACTACATGCCAATGGTTCACTATCACCAAGATGGCTCAGTGCTTGGATGAGATCAGCTCATGGCTGAAGAACAGCCAGCTGAAGCTGAAACCTAGCCACAAGTCTGTGATGCTGGTGGCAGAGGAAAACACTGTGAGGAATTTGCAGCTGTGGTGCAGTCTCCTCTGGTTGAAGATGTCAGTTCAGGGCAACTGCACCTGTATTTCCCCCGTGTGGATCATCAAGGGCACCCACTCTCAGGCTTCCAACTCCCCAGCTGTTGCCTTTCCTAGATGGGAGATCGGAGTGTCTCTCCCTTTTGACTGGGGTATTTCCAGGCTGCACAGTTCCCTGCTGTCACAATGTTATTCCCCACAGGCAGGTTGCCCAAGGATACAGTGTAATAGCTACAGCTGTTAGGTGCCACACAGCACTTCCTATGCAAGCCTATTTTATTCTTAAGGTAAAAGTACTACTGAAAAAAATACCTTAAAACAATAAAAGAACCTATACACATGCTAATAAGCTTACCAGAGAATCCCGCAACCCTAACATTGGCTCTGACAGGAGCAGTCATTCAGCACCCCATCTAATGGGTTTCCTTTGTGGTCACAATTCATCACAACTTCAGCTCAGAAAAGAGCCCTCATACCATGTTTAGTCCACCCTTTATACAGTTGAGGGGTCTTTGATCTGGAGTTTCCAGGAGCAGGAATGGATCATTTGTATTCCCTTCACCCCCAAGGAAATCCACTTTACATGCACTGTCCCCAAAGTCCTTTGAAGTTCCTAGAAAAGTTATACAATCCTACAATAACACATAAACAATTGCATTTTCAATACAATGTACTCCAAAAGTATTAACCTTTATTCAGTAAAGTTTATCTTAATTCCATAAGGTTTGTCCAGAATATTACATTGCTTGGATAAGATCAGCCCATGGATGAAGAACAGCTGGCTGAAGCTGAAATGGAGCCAGATGGGGGTGATGCTGGTTACAGAGAAAAGCCCTGTGCAGAGTTTGCTACTGTAGTGCAGTCTCCTCTGGTTGAAGGCACACACCCACAATTGGTAAATTCAGTCCGTAATTTAAGAGAATGCTGAGCTCTTACATAGCAACATCTGCCAGCAGCATTCTGTACTGTCTCTGGTTGGGTAGGGAACTCTGTCCCATCCTGGTGAACAATGACCTGGCCTGATTTATACACACATTCATCCCCTCTCATCTGGACTACAAGAATGTGATATACCTGGGCATGAAGCCATCTCCTTGTACTAGATGGCTTCTTCTAGTACAGAACTCTGCAGCACATCTCCTCAGCAACACTGGCTACCACAAGCGCATCAGACCTGTCCTCTCTCTGCATTAGCTTCCCAAAGAATAGTGAGTTATGGTCAAAATCTTGCTTGTTATCATAAAGGCACTCAACATACGTAAAAGAGCCTGAAGCTCCAGGATGAAGACAGAGATCAACACTCTGATCTTCTGGCCTAATAGAGCCATCACTGCAAGCATAAACTAATCCATGGAAGAGACAGCTTTCTCAGAGGCCACTTCAAGACTGTGGAATGAGCTCCTACAGGAACGAAGGATCACCACAAACCTCAGTCCTTTTATCCCAAGTCCAAGTGCATTTCTTTGAGCTGTCTTCTGTCATATAAACACAGAGCAGCATGGACATATAATTTACTAAAAAAAAAAGAAAAAGAAAATACTTGAACAAAAGATTTTATTATATACACAGCTTTCCTCCTGGGGAGAGGGTGAGAGAGAGAATTAACTGTACACGACAAGTGCTAGTCACGTTGTTTCATGCATTCCTGGAAGGTACTTATACTACTGTGAGGAATGTGGTATAAATACCTGTCTGGAATATTCTAGAACAGGGGTCGGCAACCTTTGGCACACGGCTTGCCAGGGTAAGCACACTTGTCAGTGGAGTGGATTATTCCAAACTATGTATCCCCAAGGGATATGTATCCAGTCCATTAGGTTCTTCTCTGCTTTGTGATCATTGCAGTCTGTAAATTCACCAGTAGCATTGCAACAGTCAGAATTTTGCCCTGCAAAGCTATTACTCTGATTTTTAAAACCAAACAGTGTGGTTGCATTTTGCTGGCTGTTTATGGGACCCAGAATCTTGAAGTACAAATTTGTGGATCCCAAAGGCAAAGTGGATTTGCACTAAATAACCTAGAACAGCCTTTGAATCCTTCCTGGGATGTCAAAGAGAATGCAGCAGGAAAAACCTTTTTTCCCCACTTTGTATTTTTTTTTTAACAATAAACAAATGTATTCAAATGCTAAAGTCCAATAAACACAGAGCCACAGGACTCCAGGCTTCAGAATCCAACTTCTAAGTGCTCTTGGGGTATGTCTACACTGCAATGTAAGTCCAAAGTCAGTGGGACTCGAGTCAATGAACCATGGGTTTGAGAAACCAGGGCTTTTATTACCTGGGAGTTATCAGGAATATCAAGTTTAATCTGCCCTGTTCTCGATGTAAGATCTTTTGGATGACACAGAGATTTTGACTGAGAACTTTCTCAGCTCTTTAATAAAGAGGCAGAGTGTTCTGAATCTAAAACACACTGCTTTTCTCCTTAGTGGTTTCTCTGATGTCATAAATCTACTAGCGCTTCAGTCATCAATAGACTCTTCCAGGAAAAAATACAGTAGATGAGCCCTGAATTTCTTATGTTAAAAAATAAAAGGGGAAAAAAGTCTTATACCTTTCAGGCCTACTGTATCTGTAATAAAGAAGGGGAAAGGGGCATAAACTCAGTTTCCCCCCCCCGTTCAGATGGCCTCTTCCCAGCTGCCCTACCCTCTGCCACACTGAAATTGTTCTAATCTGATCCCATCTCTGGCTTTTGGTTGCCTCCCTGTAGATGGGCAGTGGGATGTAAGAGTTAGTTGCTACTAGTCATAGAATGAGCTTTCACTGGCCTGTGGGTGGGGGAATGGCCTAGATGTGCAGATCTGATTTCAGCATCTGAGATTCATGTTGGTATTAATGAGAATTTGCAGGTAAACCTACAGCAGACAGTTCAATTCCCATCCAGGGAAGTCTCCTGAGAACACTGTTCTAAAGATGGGACTCAGGTTTACTTGCAGTTTTATTCATAGTTCATGGAGATAAATAATTCAGCACAAGTTATCGATTTTATGTCCATTTGTTCTTAGTTCCTGATTTCATCTGAGCTCCATCTTTGCAAGGAAAGTGTGAGCTGCAGCAGTGAGCTAATGTTACTGCAGGGCACAAGAAGGGAAGGGAACAGTCTCCCTGACAATGAACATTGGCACCCAGAAAATGTATATATGTATGTATGCATGTTGAACTCATGTCTTTGCCAGTTCTAGCTCAGTAGGCACCGCTAGGGAGAACTGATCTGTAACTGACTAAGATGATTTACAATTTATCTGACCCCTATTTGTGGGACCTGTACTTTATCCTTCCATAATGGAAATGTACCTGGAAAGAACAGCACTCTGGGAGCTATGGTTGCCTCCCTGCAGCCACTTTATGTGGCTGAGACTGCTGATAACTTCTTTAGAAGTTATTGAAAATGGTCTCTGTAGCTACTCTTTTTTTCACAGGTTCTTTTAATCACCCTCAAACTTCTGTCTGTTCTGAGAGCAGCATTCACAAAATGCAGGGTGCTGCTAGGATCCATGTGAAAACTGTGTGATAAGTTCAGTGATGTGGGCTCTGCAGTTTGAGAGGATATCAATAAACTATTCAACTCTGAGAATACAAGAGAAAGTGTCCACAGTGACTGAAACTCACAGGCATTGCAGACATGGCCATTTCAAGGACTGTTATACTGAGGAGAGGATGGGAGGAAGACAGCAAGATATTGGTCAAAATCAGACCATTTTGTACACAAGTGAAACCCTGCGCCTTATATAAATGATTTGCCTAGATCACTCAGCCGCAGAAAGAGCAGTATCTTCAGAGTATTCAGGTTTCAGAGTAGCAGCCGTGTTAGTCTGTATCCGCAAAAAGAACAGGAGTACTTGTGGCACCTTAGAGACTAACAAATTTATTAGAGCATAAGCTTTCGTGGGCTACAGCCCACTTCTTCGGATGCATATAGAATGGAAAATATATTGAGGAGTGTGACAGACCCAGACCAGTGGGGTACAGGAGTCTGGTAGAGGGCAAATATACTGGTCACTGGATGAGTAGTTTTCTGTTCCCTGAATGACCAGAGCAGGGGCTGCACTAGAGTAATCAGGAACCTGCTAGAACCAGTTAAGGCAGGCAGGCTAATTAGGACACCTAGAGCCAATTAAGAAGAAGCTGCTAGAATCAATTAAGGCAGGCTAATCAGAGCACCGGGGTTTTAAAAAGGAGCTCACTTCAGTTTGTGGTGTGAGTGTGAGGAGCTGGGAGCAAGAGGTGCAAGGAGCTGAGAGTGAGAGGGTGTGCTGTTGGAGGACTGAGGAGCACAAGCGTTATAAGATACCAGGAGGAAGGTCCTGTGGTGAGAATAAGGAAGGTGTTTGGAGGAGGCCATGGGGAAGTAGCCCAGGGAGTTGTAGTTGTCATGCAGCTGTTACAGGAGGCACTATAGACAGCTGCAGTCCACAGGGCCCTGGGCTGGAACCCGGAGCAGAGGGTGGGCCTGGGTTCCCCCCAAACCTCCCAATTGACCTGGACTGTGGGTTCTTCCAGAGGGGAAGGTCTCTGGGCTGTTCCCTAACCCACATGGTGAATCTCTGAGGCAAGAAAATCCGCCAATAAGCGCAGGACCCACCAAGATAGAGGAGGAACTTTGTCACAGGAGATATATATACACACATACAGAGAGCATGAACAGGTGGGAATTGTCTTACCAACTCTGAGAGGCCAATTAAGTAAGAGGGGGAAAAAAAACTTTTGAAGTGATGATCAAGATAGCCCAGTACAGACAGTTTGATAAGAAGTGTGAGAATACTTACAAGGGGAGATAGATTCAATGTTTGTAATGGCTCAGCCATTCCCAGTC
>NW_020664418.1:52434175-52446233 GCF_002925995.2 Terrapene triunguis | reverse complement strand
TCAATTTAGGATTGGATAAGGACTGGGAATGGCTGAGCCATTACAAACATTGAATCTATCTCCCCTTGTAAGTATTCTCACACTTCTTATCAAACTGTCTGTACTGGGCTATCTTGATTATCACTTCAAAAGTTTTTTTTTCTCGTACTTAATTGGCCTCTCAGAGTTGGTAAGACAACTCCCACCTGTTCATGCTCTCTGTGTGTGTGTGTGTGTGTGTGTGTGTGTGTGTGTGTGTATATATATAAAATCTCCTCAATATATGTTCCATTCTATATGCATCCGAAGAAGTGGGCTGTAGCCCACGAAAGCTTATGCTCTAATAAATTTGTTAGTCTCTAAGGTGCCACAAGTACTCCTGTTCTTCAGAGTATTGTTAATGTTCCCTAGCCCATTCTTCAAGCTTTACTCTGCCTAGCTAGCTCCCCATTATCAGTTTGTCTGTCTGATAGTCCCCTGTTGGGGTTTTGTCAGTACTGTCCTCGTGGTCTCCCTAAAGAGCAGCATGGCATTTGTTATCTGAATAAATAACATGGCATCTTTCAAATCAGGGGCACTGGAATGAGACTCCTCTTCATAAGGATGTCAGCAGCCCTGGGGATATAAAGAGCTGAAAGCACCACGTCCCAGGAATCTGATCCTTCCCAAGGCAGCTGATGACTATTACAAGAGCTTGACCAGCTGGTTTCAGAGCAAGGGATGATGTCTGAGAAGGTTAAACCATTTCTAAGAAAAAGAGAGCTGTTCCGTGGTGGGGCAGAATTATAACACCTCATCTCTTTCAGTTTTCACAGGGTCGCTCACTTTGTCTGACTCAGTCCCATTTCTTTATTATTTCTATTTCTAGTCTGTCTTGGGCCCTCTTTCTGCTTTTCCTCTTCTCTCTGAGATACATAAAAGATCTAATATTCCTCTTCCTGAAGGATGTCCCTGTGTGCATGGGTAACTAATGCTGACAGAAGCAGACAAAGCAGCAGAACCAGGAAGGACATCCTTGCGGGGATCACACTGTCTCTCTTCAGTGGTATTTGTCTCTTCCAAACAGGATTTTGGAGAAATGGTTCTTAAGGTCTAATGATACTAAAAAGCCTCAGGTGATCACTAATCACTGTGATCACTAATCCCTCCCCACTTTGTGTTGCATCATCCATCTCTCTGCTGCATCACTTCCCTCCCTAATGCCATGGAGTTCTGTATTGCTGTCTGCTGTGAAATTCCTATTGCTATTCTCACCATGTGGTGCTTTCCTTTAATTTCCCTTTTCTTGTTCCTTCTTGTCCTTCACTCATTGCTAATATTTGTTGCACTTCTCCAGCTTTGCTTCATAATCCTCTTTATCCCCTTCCATTGAGACTTCTTAGAAGTCATCTGCCTCCATTTTCCCTAAAGCTTTTATGAGTTGCTTAGTTAAATTAGGATCACCATCTTTAAAACCTTCTGTTCTGGGACAAAAGTTGGACCAGCATATTGGCACAGACAATTGGGTTTGGGGGATTATTTAAGATAGAAGCTGAAGGGAAGTCAATGACAGGTGCTGATGATCACATGGGTCAGACAAAGACACTTCTAGTAACTCCTTATCTGGGAAAAGATAAGAACAGAAATTACAGCTGGAGTAGGGCCTGCTTGAGATCACATTGGTAAATCTGCAGAAAGTAAGAGGGTATCAGTTTATGGAGTTTAAAAGTAGGTACATAACATTTTAACTTTTAGCTATGAATCTGCATACTGATGTGAGAAGCTTAAAAGCCAAAATAGGTAAACTAGAATGCCTGGCTATAAGGAGGAGCTTGGTGTGATGGAACGGCAAATCAGTGGGACACTGTAATAGCTGGCTGAGCACTATTTGGAGAAGACAGAATAGGTTGTAGAGGACAGATGATAGGCAAGCCAAAGGACAACTAAGTCTGAAAAAATTATACTAATAGATGATTTCAGCTATCCGCCTATAAATGGGTCAAATGTCACAACGAAACCAAGTTTCCAAGCAATTTCTCAACAGTTTAAACAGTTGCTTCTTGGGACAGCTAGTGTCAGAGCAACCATGAAGAGGGGCTAGTCTCAGTTTAATCCTAAGTAAGAGGAATTCATATGACATTTTGGGGTTCAACCCTGGCCCGTGAGAGAGGTTGTGTCACCCTGCGCTTTACAACCTTAGATGTCTTAAATGCTCTGCTGCTGTGGCTCACAGCCCGGACACCAGCAGACAAACATGCAGTTCCCTGAACATCTGTATGCTGTGCAGTGCTTGTTCAGCTCTCTGACTCCAACAGCCTGCCTATAACACAACAGCCCCATCCTGGTCTCCATCAGTCTTGGTTACTGCTTGCAAGCTAACTCCAATACACACTCCCAAATTTCCGTAAAGTCATCTGCTGTGAAGTGTCTTGCCCTCTCCTGGAAACTCAGAGAAGTAATAAGGTGCATTGCTCCTTTAAAGAGAGAAAAGCACAATTAATTAATTAATTAAACTGGAGTTAACAATCACTTCAATTCAAACACAGCACTGGGTTGGTTTAGATTAAAAGTAAAATGAGTTTAATCAACAAGAGTGAGGTGTTAAGTGAGTTCAGGTACAGGCGATAAAGACAAAAATGGTTTCAAGCAAATAAAAGTAAAAATATGCTTTCTAATGGCTAAGGCTTAATGAGTTACAGCCTTGGCTCAAGGTAGCTTTCTTACCAGTCTTTCCAGCACTGGCTGACTTTCCCTCAGTCAGGACCTTCTACAGATGTACAAGGTGCTGGTTTCCCTTGTCTTCCTAGGTGAAAGATGCCGAAATGGCTCTCTGTTTCCCCTTATATTTCTCAGGGTTCATGGACTTTGTTTCAAGGGGCAGGATGAACTTGGGCTGTTCCTTCCATGATGATTTGTATGTAAATAAAGCTTCCATCGTTTTGATTCAACAATGCTCCTTTCTCTCTTGTCTGGGAGAAAATCTGTTTCTTCCTTTTGTAGAGGAAAGCATAATATCAATAAGTATCCATAATTTCCCAGATAGTGTCAATGCATGCTTCTCACAATAATACTAATTATTAGTGTGTCACAGGCTTTCATAAAAGATGTTATTGATACACATTTATAATGCAGTAATATTATATACAAGCAGGTGATTCAGTTGCTTATCATTTAAGGTTCAGACCACTGCAAGAGGCGGTTTCCCCCACTCACTAGGTTGATGGCTTTGTTTACTTTTTATGCAAATATACCTTCATTGTCTCTGCCTGACAACCAGGCTGGTCAGACAATCAGATTAAGGAATGTGTATTTAAGGCAAACTGGACCTATGCATTGCTTACCAAACACATTTTCAGAACATAATTCTAGCACATATCCATAACTGTATACACGACCTGAAAAAGAGCTCTGTGTAGCTTGAAAGCTTGTCTCTCTCACCAACAGAAGCTGGTCTAATAAAAGATATTACCTCACCCACCTTATCGCTCTGTACACATCCCATGCATACATCACACAAGAATATTAATGATCAGTGAAATATTAGTTTTCCAATGATCTGTTACATGCCACCATTTGGGTATATATCATGACAACAGTGTGTTAAGTGTAGTATGTCAGGCCTGACAAGAGTTGCTGACAGAGTAGTGAAACACCCATGGACCTCTGTGTCACAGTTGGTTCAACACCTAACTATAGCTGAGCCACAAAGAAATAGATGGCATGATATAATTAAGTTCAACAGTTCCTTGAGGTAGAAATGTCCCAAAAATTTGCACAGTGCCACAGCACTTTAGATAGAAGTTTTAAAAAACGTGGAACCTCATCAAAAGTGAAGGAATTAAAATCATTAGACAACATGGAGAATGCCTAAGCAACCATACAAGGTCTTAGAAGACATGGGTATCCCTAAAGAAGAAAGGGAACAGAAGGGGGTGATGGTGGAGGGGAATAAAATGGTTAAATGGAAAGGTTCAGAAAGTTATTCAAGACAAACAGGTATCCTTCAGAAAACCCAAATAAAGCCAATAAAATGGAGCAAAAATTACAGAAGGTAAAATGTAAGATGGAAATTACGGGAGCTAAGAGGGATTGTAAGAGCCTAATACATAAAAACAAGTAAGAAATTCTTTCAGTATCTGAGACGGAGGGCATGTATGAGAGAATAAAGCCTACTGGAAGAAAAGAAGGAAGCTGTGCAGTATCTGCGTACAGCGAAACAGGGCTTCCCTGTGTAATGCACCTTGCCTGGTATGCATCTGGCAGCCCTGCCTGTGTTTCCACAGCCCAGATGCAACACATCCAGCTGGGCTGCAGGGACAACTGCAGTTGCTGTTATGGACCGCCAGAGGTTGTTGTGGCAGCTGCTCTGCCAGGCAGCCATGTGGCCTCACTTCCCTCCTCCCCGGCCGGATCACAGCAGGAAGGACCAGATGGTAGCAGTGGCAACAGCCACAAGGGAAAAGGTGAGGGGTCCAGTACTGGTGCCAGTCTCCCTAGCACCCTCCCTTCCTCCTAGCCAGCCTTCCAGCCCCAGCTTACCCCCAGACAGCCTTCCGTCCACAGCTAACTACCAGCCACCAGCTCTCAGCTTCCTCTGCACCCAGCTACCCGCAAACAGCACTCACCTAATCTAGCACCGCACACACTCTTCAGCAGTTCCAGTCTCTGTCATCCTCAGATACCTTCTAGGACTCTCTCATCCACCTCCAGACCCCCGCACACCATCCAGCATCCACCCGACCACAACTTCCGATGCCCTCTGGAACTTACCTACACATGTAGCCTGGCATCTCCCCAGGACTCCATCCTCCTGGCCCCACCACACCTGCCATGATCTGTGCAGCTCTGTATCCTGCCCCTGCCGTTGCTTGGGGCAGGGTGTGTTGAGGGTAAGCTGAAGTTTAGGGTCATATACAAATAATTTGCCAATATGACTAGAGAATCACATGCTTTGTTGCTCTATAGCAGGGGTAGGCAACCTATGGCACGCGTGCCGAAGGCGGCACACGAGCTGATTTTCAGTGGCACTCACACCCGGGTCCTGGCCACCGGTCCGGGGGGCTCTGGATTTTAATTTAATTTTAAATGAAGCTTCTTAAACATTTTTAAAACCTTATTTGCTTTACATACAACAATAGTTTAGTTATATATTATAGACTTATAGAAAGAGACCTTATAAAAACGTTAAAATGTATTACTGGCATGCGAAACCTTAAATCAGAGTGAATAAATGAAGACTCGGCACACCACTTCTGAAAGGTTGCTGACCCCTGCTCTATAGGCTACGCTCATTGCTTACACCAGGGCACCTCCAATCTCTCCATTCTCCCCCAAGCTCCCTGTGTGCCACCCTCTCTCCATTTTAGGGAATCTCAGCAGCCCCCCACCTCCTCCTGCATGCTGGAGGCTCTGTGTAGCCTCCCATTTCCCCTCCCTCATACCAGAGGCTCCGTATCTCTCTTTTTTGTACAATCTAAAGGGTCGCATACTTCGTTGCTTGTATAAGATGAGCTGTAGTTCCCTGTGTCTTCCTCACACTCCTCTCTAGGTCACTGCTTCCACACCCCACCACCACACCCTTTTTCTCTCCCACATCCCTCTGGGGCCCTGCTTTCTTCCTACTCCACTCTCATCCCCCATCCAGGTCCCTGCTTCTCCACCCACACACTCCCCACTCTGGGTCCCTGGTTCTCCCCCTCCCCCCACAACTAAGAGAGCATTAGAAAGAGGGTTTTTAGAGGGGAAGCAGGGACCAAGGGGAGAAAGTGGGGACCCAAGAGAGGAGTGTGGGAGAATGTGGATGGGATAAGCAGCAGCACCCCAGAGCAGGGAGGGAGGGAGTGGAGGAGGGAGAGCAGTGAAAGGGGGGAACCAGGTACTCAGAATGGAGGGTGGGGAGCAGTGGAAGGTGAAAGCCAGAACTCAAAGAGGAGTGTGCCCTACACTCCATTTGATGGCATTTCTCTGACTGTTTGTCTGTCTGCCTGTCTTTGAAGGTCTCCCAAATGGCTTTTCCAATTTTCACCAAAATCAATAGGATTGTGCCCACTGATGCCTAGAACGTTCCCTGAAATTTTGGAAGTGATTGGCTGCTGTGTTCAAAAGTTACTACATTACATCCAGACCAACAGGCAGGCAGACCGTCACAGAAATGCCATCAAATGTAGTGTAGGGCCTCACTTAGCTTTGCCAAATATGGGTTCATTATATAACGTGCATAAAATCTCACATAGAGCTTAACAAAACTTGGCAGCTGTGGTGAAATTATGGGGGCAGGGCGATGAAGGAGCACTTTGGTCAGAGTAATGCAATGCTGCCAGCTCTCATGATGTATTTGCGGTGGTGGGATTTTGGCCAGGGCTGAAGCCATTCTGGCGGTGACCAGTGACACAAGAAGCTCCAGTCTCTGGCAAATTTGAGCCCTCTGAGTTCCCGCCCCACTTGCCTGCCTCCTGGTGCAGAATAACCAATCAGAGCTATGGCAGGCAGAGTTGCCTTCCCCCTTCCCATAGCAACCTAAAGCCATTCTCACAAGGGGGTGGGGGGAGAGTGGAGGAGGGAGCAAAGAGCCTAGCAGCTCAGGTGGGCTCTGCCCCATCCTCCCTTCCCCTCCCCTCCCCTACTGTGAGCAATGAGGATAGGACTTGCTTCTCCTCTCTCCTTGCAGCACTTGGCCTGGCAAGAGGCAGGTGAGGGGGGAAGAGCTGCCCACTCCAGCCTCGGAGAGGCGGGTGAAGAACCTCAGTAAGAGCAGAGGTGTGCACTGAAGGAGGGCTGAACTGATAGGGGGCAGAATTAACGGGGCTGGGGACTGAGTTGATGAGGTTACTGAATTGATGGGGGTGAGAGTCGAACAGTTGTGAGGGGGTGCTGGTTGGGGGGGTGGAATTAATTGCTGGGCAGGGGGCTTGCAGATGTGGGGGTGAGAGCTCCTGAAACAGGGACCAAAACTGCCGGCCCCAGCACGGACCTGCCACCAACCCCAGCGCAGACCTGCCCCAGACTTGCCGTGGATGGGGGAGAGGACCCCGGCCCAGGTCCACCGGACCTGCCAGCGAGAGGAGCCCCTCCCTCGATCCAGCATTGCCCCGCTGGAGCCTCTCCTCCAGCCCCGAGCTACTGCGACAAGAGAGGGCTAGGGGCAGCCTGCATCCAAACTCCTCATCCCTGTCCCCACCTCAGAGCCCGCACCCCCCTGCACCCCAAGCCTCTTCTCCAGCCCTGAACCCCCTCCCGCACTGAGAACCCCTTGGCACCATCCCTGCCATATGAATTTTATTACGTGCATCAATATGAAGGTGATGTGTCACACATCGCATCCATATTGGTGCACATAAAATCCATTCTGCACATGAACATTAAAATTTAGAGGGAACACTGACACACACACACACACAATTGGTAAGGGGGAGTTCAAAAATAAAAAAACAAAACCCCCACAATATATTCTTTGTATGAAATCTCATGATTTTCCAGGCCAATCTCATGATTTTGGGGGTGTGACTCATGATTTTTGCTCTCCTGAGGTTGGCGGTACTGGTAATGGTACAGTACTAAGGTTAATGGGTGCAGAGGCACTTGGTGGGGAAGGATGTTGAGTGTACAAGGAGGCTCATGAAGCCATAGTCCGTCACCCAGAGAGTAAGAGGGAGCATATGGGAGGTTTCTCAGGCTGGACTTTGGCACCAACAGAGTCAATAGGGAGCATGTAGAAGCACTCAAGGTTGGGCTCTGGCACCAAGAAGGCTAATGAATGAGCCCACTGATGTCCTTGGGCTTTGGTACCTGGGGGGTTAACGAATGAGGAGCCAGTGGAGGTGCTGGGGTCAGGCTCTGGCACTGAGCGAGTTATCGAATGAGGAACATGTGGTGCTGCTGGGGTTGGGCTCTGGCACGCAGGGGATTAAAGAATGAGGAAAATGTGGAGGTGCTGGGTGCAGGCTCTGGCACCCCAGGGGTTAACGAATGAGGAACATGTGGTGGTGCTGGGATCGGGTTCTTGCACCGATGGGGTTAACGAATGAGGAACATGTGGTGGTGCTGGGGTCGAGCTCTGGCACCCAGGGTTTGTTTATTTTTTTATTAAGGTTTTATTATTTTTTACTTTTCAATGCAAACATCACAATACAAAAAGAAAACGAAAAATGAAAATTGTTAACTTAAAATGACTGGGGGTGTACTTGCCCCACACTGGACAAGGAGGGATTAACCCTGTACTCTGGGCAGAGGAAGCGATGCCCCCTCGCCCCTGCTGGGCATGCTCTATCTGGATCATCAGTATAAAAGGGAGCAGCCCAGCTCAGTCAGGGCCGACCGCCGAAGAGAGAACGGACATTGCAGGTTCCCGCCTGGGAGCTGCTGAAGCCCAAGGTCACGGAGGCCAAGTCCTCCAAGACCCAGGCAGATAGTCAGCTTCCTACAGATATCCAGGAGACCTCAGAACCACCTGGAGCTTCATGGACGACCTCTGGACCATGCCCCTGGAAGACACAGTAGGAAGTTGCCTGGGGGACTAACCATTGGATCAGGAACTAAGTCAGCATGTTTCAGTTGGATCCCTGCTGATCTAGCGACAAGTACACTCACCACTGATAAGGCCTTGGGCTGCGACCCGGTGGAGTAGGGAGTGCCCGGTCCCCCTACCCTGGTCGCCACCACCCCCGGGTGGTGGCCCATCCCCCTCTGGTCATCAAACTGCTCAGCCCTGCAAGAGAGGGCAGCGACATTGACTTGGGCCACTAGGCCACACCAATGAGGGCAGCCATATTGACTCTGGCTATTGGGCCGCGCAGCCCTGCTAAGGAGGGCAGCCGTATTGAGTCTGGCCACTAGACCACACCGCCCTGCAAGGAAGGGCAGTCATATTGACTCTGGCCACTAGGCCGTACCACCCCGAGGCCAAGGATGGTCATGTGGACTCAGCGTTGGTGCTATAACGCTCCTTCTCCCACCCCAAAGGGGGACGGGATGTACTTGCCGCACAACAATGACCATCTGTGACATACAGCATAGCGTTAGCATACATGTGCAAAAAACATTTTAACAATCATAATATTAAACTATAAAATCAGATCAATCAAAACTTTACAGTTAATGGGGGGACAACACAGACATGGCAGGGAGGGGAAGAGTGAAAGCAGGAGGAAAAAGAAGCGGGTGAAAAGTCAAGGAGGGAGAAGGGGAAGCAGCAGGAGATCTAGACCTGTCAGTGGGCCTTTGGGAACTCAGTCTAATGTTTGTAAAAATGCAGCCTGGATATCTTTAAACTTACATAGTTAATCCCTGGAGAGGACAATGACCCTTTCGATGGCTGGCTGCGAGGCCAGGGAGATCAGAACACCATTGTTCTATTTTGTGCATTGATTTACTTTCCTAACTCTGTAAAATCATTCACTTCATGATCACAGCTTCTCTTAGGAACCATTAACTCTGTGCAGATGAGAGGCCCTGTTTCATGGGTAAATATCCTAATGTAGTTCTCTACCGATGTTTGATTGCTAAAGCCCCAAATCATTTTAATTCTAGTGTCAACTGCTTTCCACAGCTGTTTAACTGGAGGATATTTCTACAACATTTGCAGGAGTGTGCCCTTATCTTTGCCACAGTGTCAGCTTCTATCTGAAGGAAGAGCTTATGGTCTTATGTTAAGAGCTTTAATTTTATGTAGCCTGTGCAGTGTCTAGTACATTCTAAATACTTTCTGTTGTTGTTGAATTAAATGTTAACATACGTCTCTAGAAGCAAGTTTTGCATTGTGCAATACAATTGACCACTGTGGAGCTTTTTAAAAGACAATCTAGCACTTTATCTCTTTTTTTTTAAATCTCATTCCTCTGAAGCATCAGGGATAACCATGGCTAAGATGGGACATTGGACAGGGAGGGTCAGGGCTCTGAGGTGGTACCAAGCATTGTCTCTCTCTCAGGTGCCTGGCTGGCTGGCTCTTTCTCATATGCTCAGGGTCTAACTAATCACCATATGTTGGACTAGGCAGGAATTTTTCCTCAGATTTTCACCTTCCTCTGAAGTGTATGGGTGCGGGTCACTTGCCAAGATCATCTGGTATATCTCAATCATCTCCCTGCCTTTGTGGGGACCCTTACATTGGTGCCCCTCAGTCTCTCCGATTCTCTGCCTGTGGCTGATAACAGCCTAGTCTCCTGGGGGTTATAATGCTTTGGTCTGATTTCAGGTGTTGAGTTTAGTGTGTGGGTGCTGGGTGGTGTTGATGGTCTGTGATATACAGGAGGTCAGACAGGTTGATCTGGTGGTCACTTCTGGCCCTAAACTCTATGACTCTGATCTGAGGATTTAGTGATCACTTCAGAAATCAGAGACCTTTTCCATCAGAAAAGCATATATGTAGATATATGGGTCTGGGAAGTTTGTGGAGCTTCTCTACTGTTCTGTACTTCAGGGATGTCAGGTAGTCTCAGGGTGTTGGGCCAAAGTGATAGGTCAGGAAAGGTTTTAGCAGTATATATTGCAATATTGCTGTAGCTTATACTGCTGTAACACCTCGAATGAACCATTCCCCCATCACCAACCAATTGAGAGAGGACTCTAAGTCTTTCTGTTCATTCCCTCCATATGTTTGGTGGGTTGCCAATCTGTAAGTCACTATTACCCCATGTAGTGGCTTTTATATGGTGTGAAGAGTGAAAGTGGAATCTGTTGGTCAAAATGGTCCATACTCTCCTGGTGGCCATTACAGAGGGCATTTTCTTTTTCTCTGTAGGGTAGGATAAGGATCCCAACAGGAGGATTGATTTAATCCATTTTCTTTTAATCCCCATCCATAAGGGATGTTGTTGTTTATGTGTTGCAAACTGTGAGAGACCTGGACATGAGACAGACAACATAATAGTTATGAAGGTCTGGGAGTCTGAAGCTACTGCCAATGGGGAGGAGCTGAAGCTTCCTCCAAGATAGTCTGGGGTGTTGTGCTAGGCCCCATAAACAAGTCTCGATAATCCTATTAATCTTTAAAAATAGAATGGTGAGATGATGACAGGAAGCCCACTCAAAATGTATAAACATCTAGGTAAAACATTAATCTGAACTGGATTAACCCCCTCCACCCCCCCGCTCAGTGAATGTGCTTGCCGTTGATTGGTGTTTTCTGCCAGCTAAATTCATTTTTTCAGTTTTTTTAAGGTTTCTTGCTATTTGTATCCCCAAGTATTTAACTGCCTCTGACTGCCTACGAAAATTCCACTGGGAGAAAGCCCCGCTAAAAGGCAGCCAGGCAATCTAAAGTCGTTCTAACTTTTCCCAGTTAATGCTACAGCCTGAAAGTGAGCCAAGGTATTGGATTAACGCAAGAAGGGCAGGGATTGTGATTTCAAGGTTCATTATAAACAGAAGGGAATCAGCATATACCATCTAATGGTACTCCAGTGGGCCAATCTTAATACCCGAATGTTTGGGTGAGAGCCTATAGTGATCTTCATGGGCTCTAGGGCCAGATCAAACAGAAGAAGGGACAGTGGACAACCCTATATGGTACCTCAGAGAAGATTAAATGAGTGTGAAATTATGTCATTGGTTAAGATTAGAGATGTGGGGTCCTTATATAGAAGTTTAACCCATCATCTAAAAACACGCCTGAAAGCAGGCTCTGGAGGGTCTATAGCATGTACTCCCCGTTCACGTGATCAAAGGCCTCTTCTTCATCCAAGGCAGAAGTGCTTAGGGGTCAGGGTCCTCATACTGTACGATTATTAGAGCTACTCACTGTCTTTAGTTATCTGAACCATGTCGGACTTTAATAAACCCCATCTGGCTGGGATGGATGATATTGTGCCTGGCGGCCAAAATATTGGCCAATATTTTAAATGCTAATTAAGGAGATTTCTGTATAGTTTGGGCATGACATGAGGCCCCGGCCCAACTTGGGAATAACTGAAATACAGGCTCTCCTCCAAGTGTGGGGCGGGTACTTTCCTCCATTGAACAAGGTGGCAACTTGCCTGCAGGGGGTCAGAAACATGTTTATAAAATAAGCTGGGAAAGTGTCTGGGCAAGGAGCCTTACCCAATTGCATGGATTTCAAGGCATGGGCAAGCTCTGATGTTGCTAATGAGGTATCAGAGCTCTC
>NW_020664418.1:52356069-52434165 GCF_002925995.2 Terrapene triunguis | reverse complement strand
GGGGTTAACAGGACGGTGTGGAGGTGCCTGGGGCCAGGTGTGTGTGTGTGTGTGTGTGTGTGTGTTTGTGTGTGTGTGTGTGAGAGAGGGAGAGAGAGAAGACTGTCCCAGAGAGGGTTAAGTCTGCCTGGCGCATTGTTGAATGGGTGTCAGAGAGAGGCTGGCCAGCTCCTCCCCCGATTTGCATTGACATAGCAGCTGCCTTCTGCAGCCCGTTGGTGTCTGTGGCTCTGCAGGCATCCTGAGCAGCGGCTGCTACTTCCATGGGCTGCTCATCCCAGGACTCTATGGTACGTGCAGACTCCTCTTTCCCATCCTGTGCACTCAGCCTGGTGTGAATGGGTGTTCGAGGGCGACTGAGAGTTGCTGGAGACCTCCAGCCAGTGGGCTGGGGTGGGGAGGGGGCGGGCATGCAGGATCGAGACAGCCAGAATTGGCCTCATTCTTGGGGTGACACTGCTTATCTCCCAGCTGGATTGCTTAAGGGTTGGAGGTACCAAAACAACTCAGTTTGGGTAGGGGTTCCTTCCGTCTGGAGGTGCTCACAGGAAATCTGGATAATATGTGGCACATGGAGATCCACCCTGTCTACTGCCCCAGCTCTGCCGTGTCTGATCCCAAAGGGATGGGATTGGCTGGGTTTCACCCTGCTGTGGCTGAGGAGTGGTTGGGAGATCTGCCATCACCTTTCCTGGGGGACCTTTGCAGTGATTCCTGGCAGATGCAATTTCTCTATTTGATCTGCTGAAATAAGGCAGGGGATGCTGCATGGAGTCTGGGCAGAAAAGGACAGTGACAAGAGGGTAAGGTGGCTGCAGGCAGAGCTAGTTTTTATATGAGGACCCCGCCCCTTGCCAGCTGCTCTTGTCCCAAGTGCCCCAGGGACAGAGAGACTCTGGATTCTCTGGCTGCTCAGCTGTTCTCTGCACTTGTCTCTCTGGCTCAGACATATCTCAGGCTGGATAATACAGGGTAGGACCCAGGGAAAAATACTGAGTGCCAGGAACCTGGAGTGTGCTGCAGCATCAGAACTTGTGCCAGCACTGCCTTGCCTGAGGGTAGTGTGCTGGTCCCTCTACCTGGGAGTGGCATGGCGTCTCAGGCACTCCCTTGGGCAAGAGTTGGTGACTGAGGTGTCTGTATGGTGCTGATGCTGGAATGAGGCTAATGCTAATGAGGAAGGGGGTGGGGGTGTTAAGATGGAATGCAATGCTGTTAATAGATTGGAAAGGGGTATTGGGAGCCCCCTTTGCGCTCGCTCTCTCTCTCTCACACACACACACACACACAGCAGTATCCTCGCATTAACTAAAGTCTGGCTTGGAGCTATTCAACACTTCATTCTTCCACTACAGGAAGCCAGAAAGCATCCAAACTCTTCCAGTTTGTGGGGGAGGAAAAGGGGAAGCTGCCTGTGAAATGTATGAGTGATGCAGCCTTTCCAGGGCACCAGACAGAGGAATGAAGTGGTTGGGCGTGTGGAGTTGATGTTCCTGTCCTGGGGGTGCGTGTCCTGCCAGCTCTGTATCCAGGCTAATGACAGTGTTCAGATTTTCAGTTCCTTGGACATGAGAAGAGAGTGAAGCACTTGTGTCCTCCCAGCCTTTGTCCTTGTTAGTCCCCTGCCCCTGCTGTGCCTTCCCTTTAGCACAGACACTGCACTGGATGAGCCCCTCCCTTTGCATGCAGCTCCTGTCCTGGATTCCCAAGGTTACAGGGCGGGGGCGACCCGCTGTCCCATCAGCAAAGTGGAGGGCTCTAGTTTCACAGGGCACGTCCAGAGCTGACTGACCATCACCAGCTAATATATTATTAAGGTGTTAAACCCTGTGAACGCTACTGTTAAGAATGTGTCAGTTAAAATATTTTTAAATACAAGCTTTTCTCCTAGTCTAGACAGAACCAGAGGGCAAGGGGCAGGTGCAGGCTTGGCCCCATGAGCACTGGCCAGAGGCTGCTGTTGTGGGGTTAGGGTAAAGAGGGAGATGCAAACCCTGCTGAACAGTGATGGAGCAATTGAAAGTCTGGTGAAGCCAACAAAAGACTTCTTAATTAAGTGGGGGAGGGGAGCCAGGGCGAGGGGCTGGGATTGATCAGGCTGGGACTTGGAGTGGGAGTGGAGCGGGGAAGAAGGGAGGGAGTTAGACACATTTATCACACAGCGAGGAGGCTGGAGGGGAGGAGTTTGGCTGCTGCACACTCACTCACACGCATACACACACACACACACACACGTATACTGCGGCAAATTCTGCAGCTGGTGCCTGCTGGCTTCTGACTGCAGAAAAGACAAGCTTTCTGGTTCAAACACTCTGATCTCAGGGACAGGCTTTATCCCACTCCCAAACAGCATTGATCCCACTGGGAAGAGCCCCCCAGGCCAGGCATCATTCCAGGCAGACCAGGGTCCCATCTTCTGTCCGCAGGGCCTGATGGGTTGGGGGGTCCCTCTTGCTGCAAGGAGACTGGTGCTGCTCCCCTCCTTCCCCCACTGCCCCATGGTTGCAGTTCAGCTGAATGTTCCTCCTCTCACATAGACGTTATTACACATAGGCAGAGGTCCTTTCATCCGCCCCTTGGGAGATGAGTAGGCTCTCCTGTGCCCCATTTAGTCTGTGTGGGCACAGAAAGATGCATGGGTTTGGAGTTGTTCCTTCCCAGGCCAAAGCATCCATGAGAAGAATTTCCCGAGGTGAAGCATGCAGAGCACAGCCCCATTTGCTGCTCCTCCCCATGTCAGTGCCATGAGCACAGCATTGACCAGGAAGCTGTATCCTTAGCAGGTGTGGGGGGATGGGGTATGTATAACAATTCAAGCACAGGGGCTATGAGTGGTGAATGGCCAGTACAGGCAGGTAAAAGCAAGGGAGGGGATGTGCACTGGGACTGCAGCTGTGGCTGGTCTAGTGGGATTGGAGTGGGCATGGTGGATATTGGCCTAAGGGCTCTGGACAGTGGGTGGTACATGGGAGGCATATGCAGAATTCAGCTGAGGGATTTTTCAGGCACATAGTCTCCTACAGGAGTTAGTCTTGTGTTCTTTGTGCACAGTCTTCCTCTTAGTGAGCTGCCCAGGGTCGCTGTGCCTCACAAAAGGAAGGGGAAACCGTTGAGTAAAGAAAAAAGTGATGTGTCTGTCTGGAAACAGATTATGAAAACAACAGGGGAATCTGCCTGCAGCCCTTGGCTGGTGGATGGTCTGTGTTACTGTGTGCCTGCCTTTGAATGGTCTATAGGATTATTAGTGTGGGGAAGTGTCTGTGTGGCCTCCGCCAGTGGGTATTTCATAAGGACTGAGTAGCGAGGTGAGAGGCGGCCTGGGGATGCTCATGGGGATTGGACCTGTTGTCTGATGGCCTGTGAGCCAGGGGATGGTCTGTGGGGAATATGGCCTGTGGGGCAGCAGTTGGGAACCCCCTTGGCCACTGGGCAGTTTGTGTGGACTCAGCAGATGAGGGAGAGAAAAGAGCGATGAAGTGTTGAATCACTGCAAGTGTTTCTGGGGAGGGTTTGTTGGGATCGGAAAGGAGGGTTCTTTTCTCTTCCAAAGATAGTTTCAGAATTCATTAGACAAAAATGTGCAGTTGATTTGATTCCTCTGTCATGCCCTGAATTCCAGCACAGGCTGTGTGGCTGTTGGGAGGAAACCCTGGGGGAGGCACCAAGATACTTTGATTCTAATTCCCAGTTTGTGTCATTTCTCTCTGCATCCCCTTTGAGCTGCTGATTGAATTCTCGGGATTCCTCCCACAAACACACATGCTTTCCTTCTGAGTGGAGTCTACGTCCTCTCGAACACACTCCTTCTTTAACTCATTAATGTACAGTGGCTGTGCTCCTGCTGGGAATGCCTCATTCCCCCCAAAGTGTCTTGTGGCTCCAGACTAAAGTCAGAACGTTTGCTCTCTGAGCCCAGCTCTTCAACAACCTTTGTGTATATCCTGGGCCTGAGTACTCCAACTCCTCTGCAGTCAGTGAGAGCCGCAAATACTTAGTACCTCTGAAACTGGCCTTTAAAACTTGCTGGGCCCATCTCTCAAATAGGGATTTTCCAAAGCATCTAAGTGACTTAGGGGAGCACAAGTCCCTCTGACTTTCAGTGGGCCATGTGCTCCTAACTCACTTTGGTGACCCACTAACATCAGAGGCCTGTCTCTGGCCTTTGAGTGCCTCGGAGGGAAGGTGCTGGAGAAGGACCTTGGATGATTATTGTTACTAAAGCGTGAGGCATTTCTGCTGTCTTCTGTCAGCACTAACTGGAGTACAGAATAAAGCCCAGTGCTGGAGGAGAAGACGAGCCAGTATAAAGGGCTTTTGGGAAGCCTGAGTCTATCTGCTAACTCCAGTTACCTGAGATGTGGGCTCTTGTTAGTTAAATGCTTCAAGGTCTCGGTTTAACAAATTGTTTTTATTGAAGATATTCATCTAGCACAAACTAGTCTGTCTTATGGCCACTTTTCTTCTGAGAAGGAGAGGGGTCCAGTTCATCATTAGGGTGGACATTAACAGTGTTAAATAAAGAGACACCCTACCCCATGCAGTAACACACACTTCACAAGCTGAATTCTGATCTCAGGACAGTAAGGTTTCTCCGAAGCTGCCATTAGTGATGCACAATGAGTTTGCATTTTCTAGCACATTTCCTTGAGCAGCCGGTTCCTGTATCTAGGCACTAGTGCCCCCAGGGAAGTTCTTGCTATTCTTTTCAAGGCAGAGATCCAGTTTGTGGAGGCTTATGCCTGTTTTTCATAATGTACCATACATACAAATAGATCATACCAATTAGATATTGCCTTGCTTTTTGGCAAGTCCAGGTCATTTGCTTCTTCTAATGGTCTTGATAATTCCTAAAAAGATTTTGCCTAAATTCCCTTTTCACCTGCCCTTTCTGAACTTTCTTTCATGCATCCTGATCCAAGTGCCTCACCCCTGTCTGTAACAGATGGGATCCAACACAGAATCTTAGGCTACGTCTTCACTACCCGCCGATCCGGCGGGTAGCAATCGGTTTATCGGGGATCGACTTACCGCGTCTCGTGAGGACGCGGTAAAATCGATCCCTGATCGCTCTGCCGTCGACTCCGGAAATCCACCTCGACAAGAGGCGGTAGCGGAGTCGGCGGCAGCGCGGCAGCGGTCGGCTTTCCCCCGTCCTCACCACCAGGTAAGCCGACCTAAAATACGCAACTTCAGCTACGGTATTCACGTAGCTGAAGTTGCGTATCTTAGGTCGGAACACCGCTGTAGTGTAGACCTAGCCTTAGATGATTAAAACTAGAACAGAATAGCCCTTAGCATCTTTATTTTTGTATGTTGCTTGACTGGTGTCTGAGCCTTTCAGAAGACACTTGTGATACCAATCTTTAAAAGGAGAAGCGGGAGAGAAGCCAATAATTACAGGCTGGTCAGCTGTGTTCCTGGAGGCCTCCTGAAATGGCTTCTTATGGATAAACTTGGATAGAAATGGGAGTTCTGCCCAGAGCTTATGAGAGAGAGATCAATTCAAACAAAGCTGATTGCAATCTTTGGAGGAAGAACACAGAATATAGGTGATAGCTGGATCAGTGGTTTACGTTCACCTGGAGCCTTTTGCAAGATACACATAGGTGGAGATCAAATGAGATTACAGGTATAGGCATCAGCAGTAAGACAATGAGATGGCTGGAGAGTTGATAGGCAGGAAGTGCGGAGTACAATCTAATGGCAGTGAGTCCTCATGCAGAGGAGTAATAAGTGGGGACCCCTTGCCCAGGGCTGGGACCTAATACAATTTATAACACATTTAAGAGCCGTTGAAAGTAGAAGCCGAAGCCCAAGCCCCACCGCCCAGGGCCAAAGCCAAAACCCGAGGGCTTCAGCCCTGGGTGGCAGTGCTCAGGTTACAGGCTCCCCACCTGGGGCTGAAGCCCTTGGACTTTGGCTTCCCCGCTCTGGGGTGGTGGGGCTTGGGCTTTGGCTTTGCCTCTCCCCTCCCCTGAGCCGGCGGGGCTCGGGTGGGCTCAAGCTTTGGTTCCCCCCTCCTGGGGTCATGTAGAAATTTTTGTCAGAAGGGGGTCACGGTGCAATGAAGTTTAGAACTCCTGTTCTAGAGGCTTTTTTACCACCTAACTAAAAAACAAACCCAATAGAATCCTAAGCCCTCTTTTTCCCTTGTGTGGCTCTTTTCAGGTTCTGATAGTGGGCCCACCGCAATGGTGTCTGGGCACTATGGTAGCTGGGCTCCATGTGGCTGGCTGTCAGACATTTATGTTGTGCCCAATACCATGCTACTCTGTCGTGCCTGCTCAGGGTTGCTCCTTGTCATGTGTTTCTTTGGTGTAAATTCCCCCATAGTCAAATCTGGGGATGACATCTAACTTGGAGGAAGAAACAGCCTATTGCCACCTGGTTTCCACTCACCTAATCTGTCTGGGACACAATAGGGGAGGACAGATTATGGGGCACCCATTGTTCCAGCAGCATCTGCAACATGTGGTGTCAGCAATTTGTTAGTCTCTAAGGTGCCACAAGGACGCCTCGTCGTTTTTTCAGTGCAGGTGAGTGGATCTAAGATCAGGGCTAGATTTGAGTGCTGACTAATGCGGTGGGGGGAGCCAGCATGGTCAGAGAGGATGAGGAAAGTGAGTCCACCTGTTGTGAAAGGAGGGCCGGCATAGCTCAGTATGAGGCAAAGGGATGTATATGTAGAGCCCTGCACGGATACAAAATTTGTATTTGCATCCGATCCGTGATCCGCAAACATGGTCCGTGGATGTCCACAGATGTAAACGGATATCCACAGTTTTGCAGGGCTCTAGCTATAAAATTTGGATCCACATCCATCCACGATCCACAAACATGGTCCATAGATATCCACAGATATAAAGTGGATATCTGAAGGTTTGCAGAGCTCTATGTATATGCCTGACGAAAGGCATAGACTCAGGTGCATTGTCCCCACTGTGATGCATGGGGGAGGGTGAACCCAGTGCTATGCGGGCTTGAGGGAGCACCTCTGGTTCTCTCCGGCTGACACATTTTCATTACTGAACACAGAATAACAAGGCATTTGCTAATAGAATGGACATGGGTGACCCAAGTGCTATGCGCATGTATATAACCTTGTAGACATAGGTGAAAGGGTGCCTTGCACACCAGGCTGTAAATCAAACCCCAGGAATCCAGACCATGCAGGGTGGCACCCAAAATCCAAGCATGCAAAGTTGGAAGAAATGACAGAGGTAGAGGATAGCTGGTGTCAAGTCAGAGGCTGGTAACTGAGGGAAGTGGGCCCTCATGTTTCTCTTTCCTTCTGCCATGGTTAGTTTATTGGCTTCATTTTAGATGTGGATGACATTCTGCATAGTGCATTCTGCAGAGTTCCCAGAATGCAGCAGGATGAGAGGCTTGGAGATAAGAAAAGCTAGTGAGGAGGGAGCAGTATGAGGAAGTATTAACATCCATGAGTGGGAATGAGTCTTGGGGCATCTGAACAGACTCCAAAATGCAGTAAGCAATGAGAGGGTTCCTAGGGAGCCTTTCCCAAAAATATGAGGATCATAAACATACTGTTGAAGAGCACAGTAAAGCACCAGATTTCATCAGGTGACAGGTACCTGTATTTAAAAAAAAAAAGATCCCTAGGGGAGGGACACTTATTGGTCATTCTACAAGCTTCTCACCCCACCTTACACTTCAGATGAAACAAGATGGATCCTGGGTTGTACCATCAAAACACTCAGGAGCAAAATGTAATATTCCCAGCCAAGTACATCTTTATCAAGAAATGTTGCACAGTTGTGTTGCAGCATTTCTTGGTTCTGCTGATAAGAAAGTGTCATTGCTTAAATGCAAAAACAATGAATTATTTCATTTGCCAACTGTAACCTGGCACATGGAATTTATTTCAGGATTAAGAGGGATATTTTTGTGAGATCCCCTTGTTAAGATATTGGCAACACATCGTAGCTACAATTCCACTGAAAAGGAACAATATAAGAAGCTAGCAATGGCCAGCATGATCCCCTCAAGGTCAGTAAACACCTATCATGGGACTGGAGGAGTAGGAGGCAACCAGACAAGGCAGAGTCTCATGGAAAAGATGAAGGTTGCAACAGACACAGCTAATGCTGCCACAGGGAGGAAGGGTGTGAGTAGTGTGACCAGATGTCCCGATTTTATAGGGACAGTCCTGATTTTTGGGTCTTTTTCTTATATAGGCTCCTATTACCCCTCACCCCCTGTCCCGATTTTTCACACTTGCTGTCTGGTCACCCTAGGTGTGAGAGGGTTTTAACAAGCACTAGAAGGGTGGGGAATGAGGCGAAAAGGCTGGCTCATTAATAAAAGGGAGATTAAAACAGTTGTTCTCAAATGGCTGAGTCATTGAATTGCTTTTTTAAAATGGTCTATAACAAAAAAGTGAGACAGACTAGTCAAACAGCATGAGCTGAGAGAGAGAGAGAGATGGGGTCTCACCACTCCATAAAACTTGAATCGATCGGGGGTCCCAGGTGGTGGTGGTAGCTGAGGGTCCGGAGTGCTGGAGTTAGGCAGAGCTCCCAGCACGATCAGTCAGAAGAAGATGAAGTCCCAGAGGAACTGATGCAGATTTTGGATCCAGGCATCAGAGCACTTACTTGAGCATAGGTAGGAGTTTTTGTAGAGAAACAACAATGCTTCAAGGGAGAACACTAGATTTGTTTATGTGTAAACAAGGGAATATACCAAAGTTGTTTTGTTCAGGCTAGACCATGGGAGCTGATCATTCCTGGCTTTGGGCGGTGTTCCTTGGAGGGCGCTCACAATGCAATTAGGGAGCTTCACTATTTTGGATTCCATTGAAGGATTTATTACTAGAATTGGTCTGATAACTGCTGAGCTGGGTGTGTGCAGGTGTGGGTTCATTAACATCTGGAGCAGAGATCCCCCATCATCCAGTGCTTCCCTACTTTTCTGGTCCCAGAGTTCCGGTTATTGCCTTGGAATCTCTGTTCTCCATTCTGTATGCTAATGGAGATGCCTCCTTGTCCCATCTTCCATGCAGCTAGGGGAGTTTCCTTAATCCTGTCATCCTTATCCCAGGGGTTTAGGTGTGTCTCCCACAGCCTTTTCATTGCTTTTTGTAAGTCTTTCTTCAGATGCAGATTTGGTTCAAGCAGAGGCTGGGGGGGTGGGGGGGGGTGGTCTTTCATGAGTCAGACAGGCTGGGTACTGCGCCCTGGTTCCCCAAGAACACAGAGCTGCTAGGTAACAATGTCATCTCTTCTCGCTTCTTTTTTCTCTGTGACATTCCTACATGCCACCTCTCTAGACTCACTGTGTACACTGCTACTGCCTATTTTCTCATTGGACAAAGCACTACCACCTAGCCTGAGTTTAGGAAAGCATTGACTTTAGTGGGACTTTAGCACATACTTAATGCTTTCCTGCACTAGGGTCAGAATATGTCATCTCTCTGCTTGCATGTTGTATCCTGTTTTCCCACCGTTTGTCTTGTTTTTTAGACTTTAAGCTTTTTGGGTTAGGATCTGTTTCTGACCACATTAAGGGCTCTGATCCTGACTGGGACCTCTAGGCACCACCACAATAGAAATACTTAACAATCATCATCATCATTATAGCTCTGCAAAGTACCATGCACATAATAATATCCCCATGTTCAAACACCAGTGACTCTTTATTCATTTCTGGATCCAGGTCAAAATCGCCCTCATTTTAGAACCCTCCATAGTCTTGTTCCTACACATTTCAGAGACTATCTTTGCTGCATTTCTCTGCTCATCTAGCATTGTGATTTAGCATTAAGTCCCAAGCAGACTGCAAAGAGCTACAAAAGGATCTCACAAAACTGGGTGACTGGGCAACAAAATGGCAGATGAAATTCAGTGTTGGTAAATGCAAAGTAATGCACATTGGAAAACATAATCCCAACTATACATATAAAATGATGGGGTCTAAATTAGCTGTTACGCTCAGGAAAGAGATCTTGGAGTCATTATGGATAGTTCTCTGAAAACGTCCACTCAATGTGCAGCCACAGTCAAAAAAGCGAATAGAAGGTTGGGAATCATTAGGAAAGGGATAGATAATAAGATAGAAAATATCATATTGCCTCTATATAAATCCATGGTACGCCCACATCTTGAATATTGCGTGCAGATGTGGTCGCACCATCTCAAAAAAGATATATTGGAATTGGAAAAGGTTCAGAAAAGGGCAACAAAAATTATTAGGGTTATTGAACGACTTCCATATGAAGAGAGATTAATAAGACTGGGAATTTTCAGCTTGGAAAAGAGATGACTAAGGGGGAATATGATAGAGGTCTATAAAATCATGACTGGTGTGGAGAAAGTGAATAAGGAAGTGTTATTTACTCCTCATAACATAAGAACTAGCGGTCAGAAAAAGAAATTAATAGGCAGGAGGTTTAAAACAAAAGGAAGTATTTTTTCACACTACGCACAGTCAACCTGTGGAACTCCTTGCCAGAGGATGTTGTGAAGGCAAAGACTATAACAGAGTTCAAAAAAGAACTAGATAATTTCATGGAGGATAGGTCCATCAATGGCTACCAGCCAGGATGGGCAGGGATGGTGTCCTTAGCCTCTGTTTGCCAGAAGCTGGGAATGGGCGACAGGGGATGAATCCCTTGATGATTACCTGTTCTGTTCATTCCATCTGGGGCACCTGGCATTGGCCACTGTCGGTAGACAGGATACTGGGCTAGATGGACCTTTGGTCTGACCCATATGGCTGTTCTTATGTTCTTATTGACCTCTGGCCTATCCCGTCACTGTTAGTATGACAGCCTTGCCCATTGACTCTTATCATAGAATCATAGAATATCAGGGTTGGAAGGGACCTCAGGAGGTCATCTAGTCCAACCCCCTGCTCAAAGCAGGACCAATCCCCAACTAAATCATCCCAGCGAGGGCTTTGTCAAGCCCGACCTTAAAAACCTTTAAGGAAGGAGATTCCACCACCTCCCTAGGTAACCCATTCCAGTGCTTCACCACCCTCCTAGTGAAAAAGTTTTTCCTAATATCCAACCTAAACCTCCCCCACTGCAACTTGAGACCATTACTCCTTGTTCTGTCATCTGGTACCACTGAGAACAGTCTAGATCCATCCTCTTTGGAACCCCCTTTCAGGTAGTTGAAAGCAGCTAACAAATCCCACCCCCCCCATTCTTCTCTTCTGCAGACTAAATAATCCCAGCTCCCTCAGCCTCTCCTCATAAATCACGTGCTCCAGCCCCCTAATCATTTTTGTTGCCCTCCGCTGGACTCTTTCCAATTTTTCCACATCCTTCTTGTAGTGTGGGACCCAAAACAGGACACAGTACTTCAGGTGAGGCCTCACCAATGCCGAATAGAGGGGAATGATCACATCCCTCGATCTGCTGGCAATGCTTCTACTTATACAGCCCAAAATGCCGTTAGCCTTCTTGGCAACAAGGGCACACTGTTGACTCATATTCAGCTTCCTGTCCACTGTAACCCCTAGGTCCTTTTCTGCAGAACTGCTGCCTAGCCACTAGGTCCCTAGTCTGTAGCAGTGCATGGGATTCTTCCATCCTAAATGCAGGACTCTGCACTTGTCCTTGTTGAACCTCATCAGATTTCTTTTGGCCCAATCCTCTAATTTGTCTAGGTTCCTCTGTATCCTATCCTCACCCTCCAGCGTATCTACCACTCCTCCCAATTTAGTGTCATCTGCAAACTTGCTGAGGGTGCAATCCATGCCATCCTCCAGATTATTAATGAAGATATTGAACAAAACTGGCCCCAGGACCAACCCTTGGGGCACTCCGCTTGATACTGGCTGCCAACAAGACATGGAACCATTGATCACTACCCGTTGAGCCCGATGATCTAGTCAGCTTTCTCTCCACTTTATAGTCCATTCATCCAGCCCATACTTCTTTGACTTGCTGTCAAGAATACTGTGGGAGACAGTATCAAAAGCTTTGCTAAAGTCAAGAAATAACACATCCACTGCTTGCAGCTGCCAAATAACCCCAGTACATTTGGGCATCATGTGCTGGGGCATAATGTCCTGGGACAAAGGTGATGTGCTGCTTTCTCTGTGGGTCTAGCCACCTCAATCCCAGAAGAGCAACAAAACTGAAAGGGAAGATCAAAAGAGTTTCTGATATGTATCATCTGGCCAGACACTGAGAAGAGTGTGGAAAACACGTTCAAGTTTAGAGAGGAGGGAAAATCCAAGCAGGAAGAAGAATTATTTGGGGAGGTCCAAGACATGTAAACTCTGGGAATGGGTTGAAATTAATCAAAGGAAACTTTAGGGTTTCCAGAAATACAGCTGACAGTGAAAGGGATCCAGATGGAGGACCATTAAATTTTACATTTCCCTATCTGTAAAAATGAGAGAACCCTTCCTTTCTCACACCCTTGGTCTGTTTTTCTATTTAGACTGTGAGCAATTTGGGGCAGGGTGTGCCTGTGTCCGTGTCCCCAGGGAAGAGTACAGAGTCCCATCACTTGAAAAACTGGGACTGAAGCTTGGAGAACAAACTGAAGTGAACAATCATGCCCTGCACCAGTAGGGGTTGAGCTAGATGTATCCTTGTAGTGCTCTTCCACCTCTCTCTCATCCCTCAACCTGTGTGGGGTCTGAGCACCTGAGCTTCTTCAAGAGAAAAGATGGGGGAGGCTGCTGCAAACCTCTCCAAAAGCCAGAGTGAGAAGTATGTATTGAAGAAAGCAACAGGTTCTGAATACTACGCAAAAGAGCAACCACCACACATGTTCCTCTTCACTTTCTGTTCCAAAATTTGTTGTGTTGCTGTGGGGTTGTTAAACAGCTGCTGTGCCCTCCCCGAGAAGTAGCTGCAGGGTGTGTGTGTGTGTGGGTGTACACCTTGGGATTCTTCCTGATGACTGCTTATATCTGTACCATGCCTTTCACCACAATGTCAGTGAGATATAACATTTATCTCCAATGCTGATGGTGCAGCCAATACGGGCGTTACATTGTCTTGGAATCTGAATTCATTATGTTGCTGATACCCTTGGGGAGTGTGGGTCACCACCTCCTAGAGTTAAGGGAACTAGAAACCGGGAAACTGGCCTGATTTCCAGTTTGGGAGTGGGGAATAGAGCTCGGGATATGGGCGTGAGCCTTCTCCACACAGACAGATTCCTGGGAGAGGAGATAGAGATGGAGAATGGGATAGCAGCCAATGCTGGGGCTCAAGCCAGCACTGTGCAGCCGCCCATTTTTCTTCAAAAGGTCAAATGACAGTCAGATGTTACTGTTTGTTTTCTCTCTGATGTCTGAGCAGTGGCAGAGTTATGCTGCTTGCACAGGGCCAGGCTGCCTCGCACAGACATGCCACTCACCAGCTAGCTCCTGCTGCCAAAAAACAGATAGCACAGTTCTGTTTAAGATGGAATTTGCCTGCCAAGGATCTCGCCTTTCTGGACTCCACTACAACCCCTCAGCAGGCCTGAGGCACAGCCCTTCCTCCCCTCAGGCCCACTACAACCCCACAGCTGGCCCAATGCTCAGCCCCTCCCCTCTCAGACCAATTACAACCCCCCCAGTAGGCCTGCCTGTCTGGGTTCTTTTCACAGGCCTGCTGATGCCCCTCACTTGTGACTTTGAGCACCCCAATGCCTGGCAGTATGGCTCTGTCATGAGTGCATGTCTGGCCCCCATTACTGCATCATCTGAGCACTCCACAATTGTTAATGTAGTTACCCCTCTGCTGAAGGGCAGGGCTCTTCCCCCATTGTACAGATGGGAACCAACACAGACAAGCTAAGTGACTTGCCCAAGTCACATAGGCAGTCTGTGGCAATTGAACCTGGATCTCCCAAGTACCAGGCTAGTATCCTAGCCAATGGGCCATCCTCCCTCTTAGCTCTAGAAATTCAGAGTCCCACCAAGTTAGGGAGCAACCTCTCCAGCATGGGTGGGGCCCTCTGCCCCAGTGTGGAGCCACCCTTTCCATCAGCACAGGGCCCCCATAATGGGCTAGGGAACAGCTTCTCCTGATGCTAGGTTTGTAACCTCCCCTCTGGCAGTGCTACCCCATCTGTAGCTGACAGCCGATCCTTGGGCTTTCTTTAACGCTCCCAATAATGAGTCAACCTTGCATGAAAAGAGGGGAAGGTATGTGTAACATATGGGATAAAAGCAGGAACCTTCCTCAATATTCTGTGCAAAACTTTTTTCCTGGCCTTTATAATGACTCTCTCCAGGGGCTGCTTCCTTCTGTTTGCATTACAGTGCCAGAGTGGGAATTAATATGTTGTTCTTCCTCTGAACAGACCCATTTTGGGACTGAAATTTTTTTTCTCTGGCACTGAAGAACTAGTTGGAGATTTCTCAGCGTCCTTATAAAAGAGCCAGTTACCATCTCGGAGGGATGATGTCATTTAAGAATGAAGTAGATGGAAGCCTTTTAGCTTGCAGAAGACCATGCTAAATTATGCAAATATATGCACCCAGTGATCACTCATGCAAAGCCGGGGCTGTCTTCAAAGGTGGCCTTTTGTTTATACAGATTCAGAAAGGCCTTGAGTCCTGTAATGTGTGGCTCAGATCCATGCTGAAGTGTGGGAGAAGGCTGAGCCGCTGCAGAGGTTCAGGGCCTCACTGCAGGAAGAGCTTTTTGAGGAGAAACTCTAGGAGAGGAGCAGAAGTGGGGAAGGCTACCACAGCAGCTCCATCTTGTGAGAGATTGGGGAGTCAGCGGAAGAGTGTATTTGCATTTCCTTGCATCATGTGTCTGGGAGGTCCCCTGGTGTCACATGACCAGCATGTAAATGTTTTGTAATCTCAAGTCAATATGTCACAGAAGTTTTTTTTTTTTTTTTAATTTTAAAGAGACAGTATGTCCTAATGAGACCAAACATCTGTAGGGTGACAGCAAGGGTGGTGTGTGGGTGTGTTAGTGCCGAGGAGGAGAGAAATGGGTTCTGACCGTGCAGGAGGGGAATAGTTCAAATCTAACCATCCATAAAAAATATGTGTACTGCATGCTTGTGTACAGCAGACAATCCCAGCATTACTTACATCCCAAACTGCTTTGTGCAGCCCGTGTTAAAAATTCAGCTCTGCTGTGTCTTCATGTAAGCTAAGAACTTGCTCAGTGTAGATAGAAGATCAGATGCTTCCAAGGTATAAATACAATCCTTCTAGCAGCAGACAACAGCAGAGCTCAAGTGCCATGGGGGGGGGGCTTGGAATATGGAACTGAACTGGGAGCATGAGGGGAGCAAGAAAAATCCCCAGTAAGTAACTAGGAAACCTTAACTGTCCTTTCTTCCTTCAGGGACAAAATAAAATCATACTTATTGCAAGTCTGCCGTGTGGTCTCTGGCTTGCCCAGTGCCATGTGGAAAGGTGCTGTGCTGCAGGGAGCAGGTGGGTGACTCAGTAGAAGGCACTCTCCCATTTGAGTCAGCACTGACCCTAATGCCCTAGCACAATGCTAGGGGGCACCAGACTATAGTGAGTGGTGTGGGTGACTCACAAGGTGGTCTCTCCCTTCTGATGCAGCACTATTCCCCAGTGTGGTACTAGGGAACCCTGTGCTGCAGGGAGTGGGGTGATAACTCAGTAAGGGGTGCTTTCCCCTCAGTCAGTGCTGACCCCAGTGACCCAGCCTGGTGCCAGGGGTACCCTGCTGCAGGAAAGGATATGGATATGTCAGTACGGGCACACTTTCTATGGAGTCACTGCTGTCTCCAGTGCAGTGCTGGGGAAGTTTGTGGCACCAGGAACAGTGTGGGTCATTTAGTAGAGGTGAGTTCACTTCTGAGTCAGTATTCACCCCTGGTCCCCAGTCTGGTGCTGGGAGATGGTGTGCTGCTGGAAGTTGCTGGGTTTTAGCTAAATCAAAGCTGAGGTCCTCATCATTTGTGGTCATTAAAGATCCAGTGTCACTTTTGTGAGAGTCAGGATATTGAGGTCATGGTATGGCAGTAACTGCAGCAAATTTTCCCCTGTAGTGTCAGCTGGAGAAGTTCATCTTCACTTTACCGTCTATACACTGTTTTGTAGTGCCAGTGGCTGCTGAATTCAACCCAAGAGGCTGCTGCACTATAGGGGAAAGGATCCCTTTACAGATAATCTGTAAAACTTCTTGAGACCCTTCAGGATTGAAGCTACAACTAGAATTACCTTCTGGTACAATCACTCAAAGCTGGGTGACTCAGCACATAATTCATAGAAAGAAACTGCCCTTCTCTGGTGCTGCTCCTCCAACAAGACTAAATCAGAAGAACTGTATACCTGTATACATAAACCTTCATCGGCACATATTATATATAGCCCTTTATATGGGGTGGGAGGCAAAGTATTGTCATGAATCAAAAACTATCTAAGAGCTAGGAAGGAGAATAGAAATAAATGGTCAAATTTCATCATGGCAAAAGATGACCAATGGGGACTTCAAGATTCAACATTAGGTACAGTGTTGTTTAATCTATTAATGCTCTGGCAAAGGGCATGCACAGTGAGCTATCAAAATTTACAGGTGACACAATGTTATTTAGATCCAGAGAAGGGTGTTAGGAACTTCAGAGAGACCTAGCCAAGTTGGGGGAATGGCCAATATGGTGACAGATGAAGTTAAAAAATCAATAAATGTGAAGTAATTCACAGTGGGAGGGTGGGGGAAATGAACTTCTCACGCACCTCACAGAGTTTTATATTAACTGTATCAGTTCAAGAGAGGGACCTGGGCAACACTGTAGACAGCTCTATGAAGACCTGCTATGTGTGCAGCTGCAGTCAGAAGAGCAAACAAGATGTTAGGATGCATAAGAAACAAGATGGAGAATAATGCAGAGACTCTTATAATGCCCTTATGTACCTTTATGGACTGGCCTCACCTGGATACTGAGTTCAGTTCTGGTCACACAATCTCAAAAAGGATGTAACAGAATTTGAGGAGGTTCAGAAAAGGGCTACAAGAATGATAACGGGCCTGGAGAAACTGTTATGAAGAGAGGTTAAAAAGATTGTGATTTGTTTACTTTGTCAAGGACACCAATAAAAGGGACATGATAAAAAATCTAAAATAAAGAATGGTTTAGAGAACGGAGATCAGGAGCTTCTCATCTCCTGATCTCATAACACAAGAACAAGGGGAAACTCATTGACATTGAAAGGTGGGGAATTTAAAACCACTAAAAGGAAATGCTATTTCATACAATGTGTAATTAGACATTGGACCTCACTGCCACATGACATTGTTGAGGACAGAAATTTAGCAAGAGTCGAGGAGGGGATGGATTAGGCAGTGTAGCCTATGGAATAGAGTGCTGGACTGGGATTTAGGAGACCTGCAGTCTATTCCTAACTCTCCCACTGGCCTGCTGGGTGACGGAGAAATCACTTCAGCTCTCTGAGTCTGACTTTTCCCATCTATGAAATGGGGACAGTGATATTGATCTGCTTTGTAAAACGCTTTGAGATATATTGATGGAAAGTGCTATATAAGAGCTAGGTGATATTATTATTATTTCTATTAATAACAAGACTGTCCAGAGTTGTCATAATTAATGCGAAGAACGAGAGTATTGAGAAGGAGACAAACCTCCTGTTTCAGGGCTAAAGTCAATCTCCACTATTAGGGGTTAGAATGAGACCTTCAGAAAGTAGACTGTCCCACATCTGCTATTGTGGGGTTCTTGCACCTTGCTTTGAGGCACCTGGTGGTGCTGGCTGATGCCCGAGATAGGTTATTGGACTTGGTGGACCAAAGGTCTAACCCAGTGTGGTAATTCCTATGTATGACTGCACAGATCCTGTGATGATTATGGTAATACAGAACATACATGGAAGGTGCAAAGTTAAGATTAAGATTAAGCAATTGGAATTTTAACCTTAATGTTTCATAATATGCAGGGGAGAGGTTTGCATCTAATCTGTAGTGTTTGTGAGTATCCTTTGACAGGGCCTAAAGAGCACAAAGCCATGATGGTGATGCTACTCTAATAATCGGTTAATTAATAATATTCTCCAGGTGACTGAGGTTGTGGCTCTCACCAGTCTGAGACTGGTGTTCTGTGTACTGTAAACTCTTGACAGTGGGAGCCAGGCAGAGTAAGGGCCAAGTGCGATCACAGTGGGCTCTTTCAGGCGTATCTCTCCCATTCACCAGAGCACTCCTGTGGGACAAAGTACTGTGGGATTCATTCCATTAGCATAAATGACTCTTTCTGTAACCTCAGTTACTCGATTCTCTATTTCTGATTTAAATAATTTTCGACAGTAATAGTAAAGAACCCACCCCCCACCTGTGCATTTGAACCCTTTGCCTGTGCAGAAGAGGCCTGTGGAACTGGCTTCTTCTGAACAGACTCTACAGAGGGAGCTCTCTGTAGTGGGCCCTTCAGGTATGAGACCAACACACTCATATTCAAAGAGTCTTTGGGGTAACCTATATTTCTCTGAGCTGCCTTGGCCTTGGACCCACCAGGGATGTAGATCTCAGGAAAGATCAAGAGGGAAAGGCTATGGATCCCAGTAGGTATTGTCAGTCTACAGCTTCTGAGGCTCATTTTCTACACTGGCTGCTCAATATGGGTATTAGTTTTCTAGGCCAGGCTCCCTCCTTTGGATATTGCTCTCCTTGGTGTTTTGATCCATCACCTCCTGGGCTCTGGGCCTTCAGAGAACAGGCAGACTGACTTTCTTCACCAGTCAGCATCTCACTTGGATATTCTGTTAGGATCTGCAGCTTCTGAGAGGGCCAACATGGGACGATTACATACTCTTCTGTGGCCTTTATTTGCAGAATTCCTAATTACAGGCAGCTGTGGGTTTCTGCTCTGCTTGGACTACAGCAAACTCCTGGTCACAGTATAACCCCAAAGGTGAGAAGTCAGAGTTTCTTGACACTGTTAGGGATGCAAGGTGGGTGAGGTAATAGATTTTATTGGGCCTACTTCTGTTGGTCAGAGAGACAAGCTTTCAAGCCACAGCGAGGTCTTCCTCAGGACCTGAAACACACAGGTTTCTTCTCTTGGACCTATGATGTCACAGTTTTGCTGGAGGATCTAGACCCAATTTTAATTTTAGTTTTGTGTTATCTACATTTTTTCTTTTAGAACTGTTGTTCCTCAAGTTGACTGAGGTTTGCCCTTCAGTTTGAGGTAGTGCTGAAACTGACCTGGTTCTATTCCTCTCCAGGAATCCTTCTCATGACAGATTGGTATGGGATGAGGTCCAATCTCTTTTGGAAATGGAGACTATATAATTGGTGCTGGTGCTAGAAGCCTACTGCCTCTCAGAGCAGTGTAGTCCACACTTCAATTCTCACTATTGGGCCAGGATTATTACCTTTCAGGATGTATACTTCCGTATCAGCATGAGGCAGAAGCACAGGAAGAGCAGAGGGGACATTGAGCATTGTATTTGGCGACTGGCTTTTAACATCCTGAATGTATCAGGACATGATTCATGTTCTAAAGATCATTTGTTCTCTGTTCAGCACACTTAGGTTAGAGTGAACGTAGGAAAATTGATCTTAGTGCCTATAAAAGGGCCCCCTTCTCTGAGGCCCCTCCCCTGCTCGCTCTCCCCCACCCTCACTTTCACTGGGCTGAGGCAGGGGGTTGGGGTGTGTGCGGGGGTGAGGGCTCTGGCTGGGGGTGCGGGCTTTGGGGTGGGGCCACGGATGAGGGGTTTAGAGTGCAGGAGAAGGCTCCAGGCTGGGGCAGGGGGTTGGGGTACAGTGTCCTGCAAGCGCTTACCGCAGCTCTCAGGAAGCGGCAGCCAGATCCCTGCAGCCCCTAGACGCATGGGTGGCCAGGGAGGCTCCATGTGCTGCCCTCGCCCTGCAGATCCCATTGGTTGCGGTTCCTGGCCAATAGGAGCTGTGGAGCTGGCCCTCTGGATGGGAGCAGCACACGGAGCCTCCATGGCTGCCTATGCGTCTAGGGGCTGCAGGGACCTGGTGGCCGCTTCCAGGAGCCACGTGGAGCTAGGGCAGGCAGGGAGCCTGCCTTAGCCCCGGGCCCCCGCTGTGCTGCCGACCAGACTTTTAATGAAAACTGGACGCCTGGCAACCCTACCCTTGGAAGAAGTGGTTTCAAATTCTAAGAGATAGTCTCTAAGACCATGTCTCAAGGTAGAGGCTCATCTTGTATTGCACAGGGAGCTTGCACTACTTGTGAACTGATTGGGACTGAGGGCTGTCTGGGTTGGTTTATACTCTTCTTCCTCTGATCTGAAGGAAGGCAGTGGAAGTTCTCATAGGACAACATTCTGTGATGATGATTTATCTGAAAAGAATGGGAGATCGTAGTCTTCTCTCTGTCAACAAGCAACATATCTCTGGGGCTAGTGCATCCATAACAGGGTAATGCTTTCAACTTGCATTTTGGCTGGAAGGAAGAACACCCCAACAGATATGAAGCACAAGATGCAATCAACATGAGTGGGCTACAAGAATCCTGTAATGATTTTTATTTTATTGGGTCAAATGGAGTGACTTGGATCTCTTTGCTCTGAGTCAGAATACATGTCTCATGTTGTACTCTAGGTTCCCAGTTTGATGTTAAGTGAGTATATTGCACCGGGGATATGAATAAGAACATAAAAACGGCCATACTAGGTCAGACCAAAGGTCCATCTAGCCCAGTATCCTGTCTTCCGACAGTGGCCAGTGCCAGGTGCCCCAGAGGGAATGAACAGAACAGGTAATCATCTAGTGATCCATCTCCTGTCGCCCATTCCCAGCTTCTGGCAAACAAAGGCTAGGGACACCATCCCTGCCCATCCTGGCTAATAGCCATTGATGGTCCTATCCTCCATGAACGTATCTAGTTCTTTTTTGAATACTGTCTGTCATTCCCCACGTCTCTCTTTCTTATTGCTAGTTCTCCAGAACTTTTGGCAGGAACTCAGCAGAGTGATTCTGGCTGCTCCAGTTGCTGACCAGGTGCAATTCTATTAGCCCCAGTTGCACTTGGTGCTTCTCCTGAGCATGGATCTCTTGCCTGTGCACTCAGATCAGAAAACTATTCATCTGAGAGTATGGTTACAGGGCTGTTAAAAGGGGATCCTTGTATTTCTCTGGGAAAGGCTCTTCTGTACTTGTAGAATCCTGTCTGTGAAATAGAAATGATGTAAGCATTCAAGAGCCTCTAGAGACGATTCCAGTCTCTTGTGCCTTTACCGGTCATTTTAGAATTTTCTTTCTCCTAGATGGATTGGAAGTTCTCCTGTCTGCCATCTTTGCTTCCATGTGCCTGTGCAGAGGGTCTGTCTCTTGTCATCCTTTCCAAGACAGTATATTAAAGGGCCAGTGAATGTGTTTATTCAACATCATGACCCATGAATCTATGAGATGGAAATCTTGGTTCCCTCATTGCTTATCCTGTCTTTTGAGTCAATCTGCTATTGCGGCCAAGAACTTAACAGGACTCCAAGAAGGATCGGGCAGTTATATGAATAACAAGGATAATCAGAGTTATAACAGTAATGATTAAAAAAAAGCTTTGGAAGGGCTGTAACTGCTGCTGCTCCTGGGCCACAAGCTGACCTAACTAATAGCAGTAGGAGTAAACTGTCCCTGGGGCAGACTATCCCAGAACTGCCTGCTGCAGGATTTCTTCCTCTGAAGCAGCTGATCTTGGCTAAAGTCAGCAACAGGACATGTGGCTAGATGGTCCACTGGTTTGATGCAATTGGAGAACTGTGTTCTTTGTGTAATGGTCCCTATGTGTATTTGCATGCGCTCCATGGGCCTGAGTCCAGAAGATTTTTGCTAGCAGTGTCCACTGGTCCATACCTGTGCCCCACTCCTCATGTTCCAAACTGAGAGTATAAGGGGCAGCATGTACCGACTGCCTCTCCGGTTCCTTTCTGCCAACCATGGTCTGAGACAGCACCTCTTCAGTGTCTGTAGTGTTTGCTAGCTTCCGCTGCGTCAAACTGTAAATAGCTCTTAGATAATAGTTTTAGATAGTTTTTAGCAGTTGGGGCCAAGATCCCAGGATTCAAGAGCTGAATTTCCTGGGGTCTTCTCAGTCAACGACGACCACGTCAAATGCCTCTGCTGCCTCAGGGAAGCTCACAGCCCCTCAAAGTGCAGCATTTGCTGTTCTTTCCCAAGCCAAACCTGTCAAGCCTGTGAGTACAGGCTTCAGAAATTCTTAATAGCTTATGTTATGAGGCCCCAGTCTGATTCTGGTCCATCAGACCCACCCTCCTCCCCCCCCCAGTACATTCTGCAGAGAAACTGAGTAGCACCCCTCCAAGCACAGTGATCTCTGGCTCCAGGGCTGATAGGAGTAGAACTAAGAACTTCTTCAAAAAAAGGGGCAAGAGATGGATAGGAAACACTCTCCCAAGAAGTGAGAGAAATCCCCCTCCATGTCCTCATCCAAGAAGAAGACCTCTTTGCCGACACCTTCCAAGTCAGGTGAGACATTGCATCTCAGGAGCTCACAAAGAACGTGGTACTAATCTCTTGGCTCTGAAGAGCAACAGCATCCCAAAACTAGTGTTATCTACAAGAGCGAGACTGTCCCAAATACAGTGAGAGAGAAATGAAAGTGGACAGTTCCCACACTGATGGCACCATCACACCATGGTAAGGAGTTGTTGGTACCAAAGACCATCGTCATTGGTGCTGCCAAAAAAAAAAAAAAAAAAAAAGGGGTGGCCCCCCCCCACCCCCAACAGGGGTGAACAAAAAAAAAAAAAAAAAAAAAAGGAGTTCATGCCCTCCCCTTGCATCTGGGGATAGATACACTGCTTCTGAGGGCACTGCTAGCATCTCAGGCCTGGAATCCCTGATTCTCTCATGGGAGATCTCCACACCAGCCGTCCAGCGCATGAGGGGGAAGGGAGAGTCACTCACGAGATCCTGGGTATCAACAGCACTCCCCATGGAGTCGGAAGTGTCGCTTTGTGGTGGCCATCACTTCAGCCAGAAGAGTAGGTGAGATTGGAGGCTCTTATGACTAATCTACTTAACATGATCTTCCGTAGGGATTCCTAGTGATTATACCTGAAATTCACCCTCACAGTGACCTTGGAATTCCATCTAAATTAGACTATTTGCTTACTTGTCTTCTTCACAAAACTGCATGCCTCTGCTGAGGATAGCAAGCTGTTCTCTCTAGATGTGCAAGGATTGGCATTCTACCTGCAAAAGACCCTTTCAGAAATAGCCTAGATTATTTGTGTCCTTCGCAGAATGTCAGAGGGGGGTGCCCGCTCTCCTTCCCCTTTGCTGGCTCTCCAAGGGTTAATTAGGATACTAGAGGAGTGTATGGTCCATGCTGACCCTTATGCCCTGGGTTTGGAGCACAAGGAGGAGTGGGGTGCAAGTACAGACCAATGGAACTGCTAACAAGAATCTTCCAGTCTTAGGTGCATGGAGCACATGGGCACCAGCAGTGAAATAGAGCTAGAGACTACATATCTCAAAGAACTCCAGATAACACCTAATTTAACCTTGGTAAATCACACTGAGCTACAGAGGATGAGGGAAATTAATCCCGCTTGCTAACTTCAGCATGTGCTTTGGCCCACTCTGGAACAAATTGCCCAGGGAGGTTGTGGGTTCTCTGTCATTGGAGGTTTTTAAGAGCAGGTTAGACAAACACCTGTCAGAGATGGGCTAGATAATACTTATTCCTGCCTCAGTGTGGTGGGTCAGGACTAGCTGCTCTATCAAGCTCCCTTCTCGTCTTACATTCTATGATTCTAAGTCAGACTGTGAGTCAGAAAACTTCCTGAGAATGACAAAAAATTCCCCTCAAGGACTGCATTGTCCCCAGTGAAGGGCAAGCACAGTTGAGTCAGCTCCCATTAGTTAGCTCTCAGAGCCCCATAGCAACCACAACTTGGCTACCTTCCCAAGCTACATCTCCCTGGCAACTGCACTGAAACTAGATAACAACATGAGTGGGCAGGTGAGGCCCCAGTGCCGGCTGGCATTTTATGAGCATAGGGGAGAGCCCACACAGGCTACAGTGTTGGGCTCTGGGGTGGCAACCTGTGCTGGGCCAGACCAAGGCTGGTTTGTTTTTGTGTGGAAAGGGCATGACCCTGGCCTGTTAGAAGCTGAGAGTTAAACTACACCCTTGAACATGACATGAGGCCTTGGAACCAAGGGGAAGGGGAAAGTCTGCAGCAAAGTGACGCACTAGGGGCGGAGCTGTTGGCAAAACCCCATCAGGCTTTTTCCTCCCTTCTATTCCCCTTGTCTCTCCCTAGGCCAAAGGACCCTTCATCACCGGAGTGAGACTCTGGAGACAGTGATCTTGGTAAATCCCAATGTGGACAGCATCGTTTCTGAGGTAAGGACCAAGAACGGCCTCTTGCAATGGGACGACACCGGCATTTTCTCCACATCAGCGGTTCTGCCTATGCTGACCCAAGCGCAGCCAAAGCATTAGCTCATTAATAGAGCATTTCCCACCCTTCGTGAGCAGTTTTCCCAGACTTGGTATGCAGCCAGCAGAATTAGTTCCAGGCTGTGTGCCCGGTGTGCTTACCCAGCAGGAAGATCCATGCTGCACCCATTACCATATGTTCCAGGTTATTTCTAGCTAAAGGAACACATGCCAGTGCCATGCCACACCTTAACCCTGTGGAAGAATGCTAATTCCTGGGAACTGCCTAATTTCTAGAGCCTTTGTGAAGCTCTTCTACCAGGAAGGAGGGAGGGCTTCAGCCAGTGAGAGACGGTGGAGCTGGATGGGATTCCTGAATGGAGCAAGCTTTGTCAACACCCTGCTGCTGGAAACTTCTCCTTATCCCTGGCCTCTGTTGATTCTTGTCCCAAAGAGAGGCTGAGGATTGGGAGCAAGGGTATGCAGCTGCTTTGGAGGTGGGGTTTGCAAAAGGGCTTCAGGAACATGTGTACTTAACTCCCTTGTGCTTTTTTGAAAAGCCCAGCCTGGCTTGGAGCTGGGTGAGGCAGGCAGCAGAGGCATCTTTGAGTGCTTCTGTCTCTACAGCAACCAGCCTTTATGTAGAAAAGCCCTGCTTTGACCAGCTACTTGGGCCTGAACTCTTAGCATGACTTAGCCATATTACTGCTCTAGACCAGAGACTAGACTCTCTGGATTCTGTCACTAGTTGAGACTGTGGAACTGATGAGAAACCCAGAGAACCATAGAACTCCAAACCTGAGCATTGACAACTTTCTGTCTTACGGTAACAGGTTCGATCGCTGGTGTGTGATTCATCTGCCCACAAACTACTGCTCCTGTGTGGTCAGAGCTCAGACCAAGAAGGAGACCTGATCCTGCAAACTGGGACCTTCACTTATCAGAAATTTGCTGAGATAATTGCAGATCCAGAGGTGAGTATGAATAATAATCCAGGGATTCACCTCCAGCTGGCAGAGACCAGGGGGCCTGGGCTCCATTTCCAGCGCACAGATGCCCTGGCATGCTGGTCAGAAGCCTGGCTCTCGATTCTCCTAGTTCTTGAACTAAATTACTATAGGGCGTTGGGCAAGTCACTGGTCAAAATTTTCCATAGTGATTTGGGGGTGCTTTAATTTTTGGGTGCCCAGTTTGCGACACCTTAGGGTTGCCTGATTTCCAGAAGTCAGGTGATCTGACTTTTCTAAAAATCAGGTCCCTTTAAGGTATCTCAGCTTGGGCACTCAAATATTGAAGCCACCACAATCATGTGCCACCTTGGAAAATGTGACCCTCTTCCTTAGTTTTACTGTTTATCCAGTGAATGTAATATATATACACACTCACTCTACAGTTTGGGAGAGTTAATTAGTGTGTGTATAAAGCTTTGAGATCTTTGGATAATTAGAAATGCAATGTAGTATTTATTTAGCTGTATTCTAGTCCCTCTCTAAAAAATTCTCATTGCCACTCAGATACACTATTTTGTGTCTTTGACGGTTTCAAGCCCTGCTCCAGATGTCTCTGGTCTGGCTGCAATATTCACTAAGCACTAGGGCCCACATTTTCAAAATTGTATGCACATGATTTGAATGTGCATTTGTGGTAGTGAGACATTCAGCTAACTGGCTAGGATGGTAGGTTGACCGCCTGGACACAATCACTGTAATTGCATGTATAGGCCTGGAAATCTGGATTTCAGAGTTTATTTTTCTCAATATATTCTCTTGGTTTTCTCAACTTGACTATTTGCTTCCATTCCTTCATGGGGCCACATTGTCAAGACATCAGCTGAGTAAGGTCTTTTTAGGCAAAAGCACCCCATGCAAAATATTATCACTAACATTCATAAAATATAAGCTGTTTAATTTTTAATATGACTTTAGTCAATATATTTGCATATCTGCATAGTTCTAAGGACTCCTGAAACAGATATTAACTCTCGTCTCTATATTTTTAATCAGATGATAGATCCCCACACTTGCCAAATCAGCAATGGGGTCCCAGCCTTTTAAAATCTGGGTCAGGCGAGACAATGAATCTGAGTAGAAAAGAAAATCCCAGAGTCAAGGAACTAAAGTTTCAATAACTAGGAAACTGGGAAATTACTCGAAGAAGAAGATGGGATAATGGCCAGCCAGTGAGAGTTGATAGGAAACCACGAGAGTGTGCTTTGGAAAGAGTGGGGCTGAGGGAGAGGATTCCCAGACCAATAGGAAACAGTTGCTTTTACACACCCCATGATTAGGGGCAGATTGTGCCCTTGTTGGCAGGAGGGAGAGGACAAGGAAGCCCCTCCCTTTGTGTCTCTGCTCTGCATGAGAGCCAGTCAGACTTGCAGTCCTGACATTAAGGAAGCAAAAGAGCTCATCCTGGCTCGGCCCCCCCCTCAGTAGCATTAGGCTTTGAAAGAGAGAGAGCAAGGCCCAGGCTCTGGCCCATACCTCACATTGGCCAAAGCTGGCCCAACAGCTGCATTTTCAGGGGCCTGCTAGAGGCATTGTGCCTGTCTGAAGGAGTGATGCAGCTTGGCATTGCCCTCTGTCATGGCCTCTTTTGTAATATGTCAGTGGAGTCCTTAATGGTCCCACATTAATCGTTGCTTTAAAAAAAATTAAATGCTGCAATGTCTCACTACTGTGTCTGACTGTGATTGTCCTTGTCTGTCTCAATAGGTTGCCCAGCTTCTCAGCAACACTGATCCAGATAACAAGGCCTCCCTCACTGTGTCCTGTTTGGGAGAGGGAGACTGGAGCAACCTTGGACATCCCCAGTTCCAGCAGCTTATTAATCTGAAACTGAACCCTGACCCAGTTCTGCCTGAGATGGATGGGGTCTCTGAGTTTGCAGAGTACGTCTCTGAGACTGTGGATGTGCCAACTCCATTTGATCTTCTGGAACCTCCCACTTCTGGAGGCTTTCTGAAACTGTCTAAGCCCTGCTGCTACATATTCCCCGGTGGGAGAGGGGACTCTGCTCTGTTTGCTGTCAATGGATTTAACATCCTAGTGGATGGTGGCTCTGAGAGGAAATCCTGCTTTTGGAAGCTGGTCAGGCATCTGGACAGAATTGACTCCATTCTCCTGACCCACATTGGGGCAGACAACCTACCTGGCATTAATGGGCTTCTGCAGAGGAAGATTGCTGAGCAGGATGAGGAGCAATCTCAGGGCTCCACCAACTACAGTGACTGGATGAAGAACCTCATCTCTCCAGAACTTGGGGTTGTTTTTTTTAATGTTCCTGAAAAGCTTAAGATGCCTGAATCATCCATGAAAGTCAAGAGAAGCATTGAAGAGGCTTGCCTGACATTGCAGTACCTGAATAAACTCGGCATTAAATCAGAGCCCCTCTACAGGGTGGTGAGCAACACCATCGAGCCCATTACTCTGTTCCACAAGATGGGGGTTGGTAAGTTGGACATGTACATTCTGAATCCTGTCAAGGACAGTAAGGAGATGCAGTTTCTAATGCAGAAATGGGCTGGGAATAGCAAAGCAAAGACTGGCATCATTCTAGCAAATGGGAAAGAAGGTGAGATTTCTGTCCCCTATCTGACCTCCATCACAGCCCTGGTGGTTTGGCTGCCAGCAAGCCCAACAGAAAAAATAGTAAGAGTTTTGTTTCCTGGAAATGCTCCACAAAATAAAATATTGGAAGGTCTTGAGAAGCTCAAGCATCTGGATTTTCTGAGGTACCCAGTAGCTACTCAGAAGGATATGTCTTCTGGCCTACCTCCACCTTCTCTGAAGCCGACCAAGATTAAACAGCGAACTGACAGCAAAGAGAGTCTGAAATCTTCCCCCAAGCCAGTTGCAACAAAGCAGGCCAGAAAAGAAGAGGCAAGTGAGGATGGGGCTAAGGAGATAAAACCAGAGATAGTAAAGGAGGCTAGAACTGAGAAAAAAGTGAAAGAACATACTGAGAAAATTCCTGAGAAACCTGCTAAACCTGAAAAGATAAAGACAGAATCAAGTGATGCCCTCAAAGCTGAGAAAAGGAAACTAACCAAAGACAAGATTGGCAAGAAGCACCTCAAAGAGAAAGTGTCTAAACTGGATGAGAAGAAGGACAAAGAAAAGAAAGAGATTAAGAAAGAGAGAAAGGACTTTAAAAAAGATGATGGAAAGAAAGAAGAAAAAAAAGATTCAAAGAAAGAAGCCAAACCAGACCTGAAAAGAATTTCTAAACCAGACTTAAAACCGTTTACCCCAGAAGTGAGGAAAACATTATACAAGGCAAAAGTTCCAGGTAGAATCAAAACTGAGAAAACCCGAGTCAAAGCTGAAAAGGAAGCACCTTTGGAACAGAAGATGTCACCAGTGCAGAAGAGACCTGTACAGCAAGAGCCAGGAATGGCTGACATGGCTGTGCAGAGATTAGTCCTGTCTTCACCAGAGGACCTGACCAAGGACTTTGAGGAGCTGAATCATGAAGAGAAGGTGGAGCTGCAGGTGGCTCAGGAAATGACTGATATTGAAGCAAGTGATGCAGTCATGAGAGGACCTGAAACTGAAGGAAAGAGGGTCCCTGTGATGACTGCTCAGGGTCACCTTGATGAAGCTCTAATTTTGGAAGAGAACATCGTGATGAAGATGACTCCTCTAGATTCCCCAGATGAGAGAATCATCACTATTGATAGGGAAGGAGAGTTGCCATGTGAGGAAAAGCCAGTCCATCAGCTGGAGGTGAGAGCAGGACAGGCTGAAACATTTGAGGATGAAGGAGCAGCCCTGGAGGAACCTCTTGAGATGGGAGAGTTTGCAGAAAAAGCTGAAAGAAAGGAGGAAGCCAAGCTACTACCAGAGGTTCACAAAGATGAGAGAGGGCAGGTACCAACACACACAGAAGCAGCAGCAAGAGAAGCTCAGACCCCAGAACTCAAAGAGAAGGAAGAAGAGCAGAAAATATCTTTGGACAGAAAGCAGAGGGAAGGAGAAATGAAGACTTGTGAAAAGTACATTGAGGGGATGGATACAAGTGAGGAAAGTGAGAAGGAAAAGAGAGAGGATGTGATAGAAAAGGCAGAACTGGAAGAAACAGAACAACAATACACAGAGGAAAAGGACGTGAAGACTAAAGAGTTCTATCAGCTACACCAGGATGAGGAGAAGGGCACAAAATTCACTGCTAAAGAAAAGAAAAGAGAGTTCAGTGAGGAAATCGGTGAGAAAAGTAAGTTACTTGAAAAGGAGGTAACTAAGGAGGAGTCCTACCTGAGAAGTGCACCTGTCCCCCCAGGCGCCACAGCAGAACACATTTCATACATCCAGGATGAAACCATCCCTGGCTACTCAGAGACTGAACAGACCATTTCTGATGAGGAAATACATGACGAACAGGAAGAGAGGATCCCACACTTGAAGTATGATGTTAGTGCATATGATATTTCTGTGCCTGATCACCCAGGCTCTTTTGAAGCAGTACATGGTATCCAAGCTACCTCCACTACTGATATTGCTGCCAAGGGCTACATCAGCCAAGAATCTGAAATCCTTGTGTATCCTACAAGCATTGTAGCAGCCCCACTGGCTGAAGAGGAGCATGTGTCCTCTGCCACGTCTGTTACAGAATGTGACAAACTTTCCTCTTTTGCCACTTCAGTAGCAGAAGATCAGTCTGTTGCATCCATAACAGCTCCACAAACAGAAGAGACTGGCAAAAGCTCGTTACTTCTGGACACAGTAAACAGCATACCCTCCTCTCGGACTGAAGCCACCCAAGGCCTAGACTATGTGCCCTCTGCTGGCACAATCTCTCCAACATCCTCCTTAGAGGAGGACAAATGCTTTAAATCTCCACCTTCTGAAGACTTCCAGGCATTAGCAGAAGGAGAGAGAAAATTCAAAGCTCATAAGAAGGGCCTGCAAGAAGAGGCGGAAGAGGAGGAAGAAGAGGAAGAAGAAGATGAGACTCCAAATATTGAGATGCCTGAGAAACTCAGAGGGCATTATGGTGCCCAGCTGTTTACTCAACAAGGGCACCTGGCTGATGTTTTAACTGAATCCCGCACAGACGCGTCCATGTTGCTATTATCCACAGAGGAAACACAGCTTTCCCAGGTAGACTCCAGTTCTGGAGAAGCTGAGGAACGATGCATAAGTCCTGATGATAGCACAGTCAAGATGGCATCTCCAACACAATCTGGCCCCACTAGTGCTGGACACACACCTTTCCATCAGTCCCCTGTGGAAGAGAAACTGGAAACTGTAGAAGCGGAGTTATTTGAAAATGCTTCTGTAAAGAAAGGCGAAGGACAAACTTCTGGTGTAGAAAAAGGAGCAGAGAGTGAATTTGAACCACTTAAAAAAGCTGAGGCACCTGTGGCTAACGATATCCCTGAAAAAGAATTGCCTTCTGTTATACAGGAGAAGCCTGGCTTAGCTAGCAAAGGGCTACTGCCTATGGAGTCCATGTTTCCCAGAAATGAAAAGCAGGAACTGCCCGTTGGAAAGGAACAGCTGCTACACATTTCTTATCACAAACAGGAAACCATTGAAATTAGTGAAAAGGATGATTCCAAACTGTACATTCCCAGCACTGACATTATTTCAAAGCCAGAAAAGGAGGCGGAGTTTAAAGAAACTGAAATGATGCAAGACGTTTCACTAGAATTTGCAAAATACACAGCTAAAGAGCCAGTTTCTACCAAAGAAATATCTCCCAAAAATGCTGAGGTTCCACAACAAAGCCAACTTGAAAGTGATAAATCTTCACAAATTTCCATTAAAGAAATATCTCCAGATGATTCCAAATCACTTTCTTTTGGAGAAGAAAGTCTTTGTAAAGAACAATCTTCAGATATTTCCATTAGAGAAGCTTCTCCAGAAGAAGAGAAACCACTATATTTCACAGGCCATACCTTAGAAAAAGAAAAATCTACTCACATTTTCATTAAAGACATTTCTCCAGAAGACACCAAATCAATTTCTTTCACTGAAAAGAGTCCTGGTAAGGAAACATCTCCAGACATTTTCATTAAAGGAACTTCTCCAGAAGACACCAAGTCTCTTACTTTTACAGACAAGAGCCCTGATAAAGAAACATTTCTAGCCACATCCACTAATGAATTCTCCCCAGAAGCTGTCATACCCCTGCATTTCATGCAGCAGAGCCCAGCTACAAGTGAAAAATCAATGGAAACTCCTGCCAAAGATATCATTAAAGAAAAACCCAAATTCCCTCTTTGCCCAGAACACAGCCCAACTAAAGATATGCTACCCACAGACATTTCTTCTGCGGAAATATCTCCAGAAGATACCAGATTGTTTTCTTTAACCGAAATGAGCCTGGCCAGGGAAAAAGCTTTAGAAATGTGCTCTCAAGAAACTTTTCCAGATGTGAAGTTCTTACACTTCACAGAATCCAGACGAATTCAGGATAAAGAGTCCTCAGACATTTGCTCTGAAGATGTCAAATCTTGTGATTTCATGGAAGAGACACAAACTAAAGAAGAAAAATCTCCAGAAATGGAAGATATTTATATGAAAAATCTAAATTATGAGAAGAAAGTGTGGTTTCCAGAGGAGATGGAAGAGAGAAGAAGTAAGGAAAGCCAACAGAAGTATGATAAGGAAAGAGAGAGCACTTTTTTGGATGAGGTTCAGGAATATGAAAAAAAATCTTCTCTTACCGTAACAGAAGAGGAAAAGATTATATATTCTATGGCATATGAAGGTTATGCCTCGGAAACAGTAGAGAAGAAAACTTCAGACTCTGAATATGGATATTTCCAGGAAGAAAATGCCCCCCGGCAGGCAGGCTATCTGCCTAAGAAGGAAGATTATCTTTGTCATGGTGAAGACAAGCCTGTACCTCAAGAAACAGAAGCTGGACATTTCAAAGTAGATTCCACAGAAGCACAAGAATTTGCACTGTGGGAGGACAAAGGACTTTCACTGGAAGCAAATAAAATGGAAATTGCCCCTACTGAGATCACCTCTTCTGAAAAATCAGAAGTAGTTAGAGCAACCCCATCTTCTCAGCCTGTCTGTATAGAAGAAAAACAGGTCAAACCATCAAGTGCAGCAAAAGGAAGGGAAGAATCATTGTTCCCATCTAAACAAGATTACTCCTACTTGGATCATGAGGAGAAAGCAGTCCTGGATCTATATGCTAAATCATTAGACCGAGCACTGACAGTATCTCCTCTGCCTGCATCATCTAGTGCTCTAGAAAAGGAGGTGGACACAAGTACACGAGAACTAGAAAAACATTTCATGACAGACCAAAGCAAACCAGTTTTGCAGGCTGAAGTTCTGCAGGGGGCCACAGTGGAGATATCAGATGCTGATGCTTTGAACCAAGAAACATCAGACTCTAAATCCATGCTAGACATAGAGCAGAATGCTGAAAGCAAATCCACTGAGGCTCATGATGATCCTAGAGGAAGCAAAGAGCAGAGTGCATCAGCATTTGCTCTTCTGTACTCTACAAGCCCAGCAGAATATGAATATGTAGCAGCTTCCCAAAAAGACACTGATGCAGCGTCAGAGGACAGCATGCACTCTTTTTCAGGACCATATCATCCCAAAAGCAGCAGTGACATCATAGGCCATTCTGAGGACATGGGTTCTTTCAGCCAAGTGGAATATCATTCAGAGTCTTGCACTCGGACCTCTTCCAGTCCTTCTGAGAAAGAGGTCTGTGCATCCACAGGAGACGACCATGCTAAACAGCTAGAGCAGGAAGAAAGGGAACCAACTCCCTACCCTGATGAGAGGACTTTCCAGTATGCTGACATCTATGAACAGGTAGTTGTGTCTGGAGTTGGGCTTCCGAGCCTTATCCTGAAGGATGTGGACAACCTAGGTCACCCTGATAAGGAAAAGCTGGAGCCTACACTTGTGGCCTCTAGGACAGAGAAAGTATCTGTGTCTCAGAAACAGCTACTTTATCACATCTCTGCAAAAGAAGAAGAGTCCTGCCTCTACACCTCTGCTGAAAAGGAGCTGTCATCCCCAACCTCCCCCAAAGATAAAGTGGATTCTTCCTTTGCGTACACAGACATCCATGAAAGATATTCACCCCTGGCAGAGTCAGATAAGCATGGGATGCCCAGTGACTTGAGATTCAAGGAAATGCAGGAAGGACAGAATGGGCTGAGCTCATCAACTGCCACACCAAAAGAACCATACTTGACCCTGCCTCCTTCCTCTCCTGGAAGCAGTGGGTGCACTCCTCGTACACACACCATAGATGCATTTTATCAAGAAAAAAGAGCTCCTTACATTGAAGATGCTCATCCAGATGAAAACATAATTTCTATCAGCCAGGAGCAGAGATCTCTGTCACCAATAGAGCCTCAGCCCAAAGACTTATACTACGAGAAAGCAGGACGAGGAGAAGAGAGCACCAGTGACTCAGAGTTAGAAAAAGGTGCAAAGGAGAAATCTGAAAAGGAGTCCAAATTGCCCAGCCCTCCCCAAGCACCAGAAAAAGTCAGTGAGGAGGAAGTGTATGCAGACATTTCAGTAATGGAGATGGCCCAGATATCAGAGCCGCCTCACCAGGACAAGCACCAAGAGTCTCATTTGTCAACATCGATTGCCTCCTCCCCTTGTGATCCAATGCAGAAAGAGGAACTTGGAGTTGAGAAAACTGAAACAGCAACAGTTATAGAGGCAGGTACTGCTAGCTACAGTACCCTGACAGATACATGCAGAGATGTTTGGGCATCAGAAATGTCCTATTCAAGCCAAATTTCTTTGCAACAGGGAAAAGATGCTGAAAAGTCCCCAAAGGAAGCACCCTTTCTAGTAACAGATTATCACCATGCAGAGATTGCTTCTGAGGGCTATGACAAAGACAAAGATATTTGCTTAAAGTCTACTGCTAAGTATGTGAAAGAGGAACATCAAAAGGGTCTGGCACTGCAAAGTCAAGAAATGGATTTCTCTTCATCTGGGTTTGAATTTTCCTCTCTAGAAAAACATGAGCCATCCATTGTGTTTAGACATGAGATATCCTCATCAGGCCACTTAGGGGACAAATCTCTTATTTTAAAATTTCCTGATGCTTTGCCCTCAGACCAGGGGAAGAAAGATGAGTACCTGGAGGTTTCTAAAAAAGATACCAGTGTAGATTCATCTTCCCTTAGCTTTTCACCACTGAGCCCATATAAAGAAGACAAGTTGTTCTCTGGGGCTGTGGAAAGAGAAGTTGCATCCCAACAGCAGGCAAAAGATGACTGTCCCAGACTCTATGAGGATGCCTCACCTGAAGCTACTACCCCTGTGAGACACACGACAGCAGAAAGCTTCTACTCCCACATGCTTTCTACATACGCAGGAGCAGAGCCAGACACCAGGAGCCTGTGGGATGTGTCTCCATTGATTCCAGCTGATTCTGTCAAAACATATCCAGCTGAAACTGAAGGGTTTGTGTCTGCTGAGAACCGTGGTTCTGCATTCACATGTGATGTAGATATCACGCTGCCATGCAGAACTGAGTGCCGAAGTACACTGATGTCACCACTGTCCACAGAAAAACAAAAGCAAAGTTGTGCAGCCAGCCCAGAACAACACTCACGTGTCACTGAAATGCTTATGGCAGTGACCTCACTTCCTGATGTATTGACATCATTTCCTCCTCATCAGCAAGAAGCAGCAGCCACAGCCAATGGCCCAACAGAAGTGAGCACAAGTCCGCAAGCTTTCCGAAGTGTGCAGAGTGCAGCAGAGGTGAAAGATGAGAAAGCATTTCCTGATTCTGACTGGACTGTGTCACCATCCTTGGGGGAAGAGGATATGGCTAGGCAGAGCCGGCCTTCTTCACTGATGTCCCCTGAGCATACCTTCCAGCCCTTTTTTCCAGAGGCACAAAGGGGAGGAAGAACTGAGGACCACGGAGATGCTTCTCATGAGGGAGAGCCATGTTTAGGAGCCAGCTCTGACAATAGGCAGAAGTTCTCTTCCTGTGAATATAAACAGAGGAAGGGTGAGCTGTCTCCATCATTCATCAACCCAAGTCCTCATGACCTCTCTGAAGACAGTGACCTCTCACAGGATGAAGGTCATCCTTCAGTGAAGGGGAGGCCACACCACATTACTGGTAGCCATGTACAAGCCACGATGGTAGAGGAAACCCCTCCCACATCAGTGAGTGACTCTGGAACCTCCCAGTCCGACTCTGATGTCCCTCCAGAGACAGAGGAATGTCCATCCATCACAGCCGATGCTGTCATGGACTCAGATGAAGATGCAGATTTCCTCCCAGTAGACAAAGCTGTGGGTACTTCGCATCATGGCAGCACAAGGTCTAGCCATGATCCGCAACCTGTTCCAATGATAGATCCCCATCCTCATCCCCCTCATCCAGATGTCTGCATGGTAGACCCTGAAATGCTGGTAAATGAACAAAATGTGAGCAGAACTGATAAAATATCCAAAAAGGATCTGAAAGAAAAGAGCAAAGGAGTGAGGAAGCCTTTGAGTAAACCCAAATCATCATCGCCTGCCCGGAAACTAGATGTCAAAGGGAAGCGGTCTCCCACGCCTGTGAAACAGCCATTAGACAGGTCTCCAAAATCTACCACTGCAAAAAAAGACCGAGATGGAGGAGAGAAGCAGTCAAAACCACGTACCCAGTTAGTGCAGCCCTCTCACATAGAAGAGAAGGAGGAGTTATCCCGGAGCAGTCACAGCAACCTGGGCAAGACCCTTGTTAATGGCATCAAAACAAACCCTGGTAAGAAATCCCTCCCCAAAGGAGAATTCTCTTTTGCTTAAACAATAAGCAAAGCACTAACTAAAATGTAAGCATTTGCTGCACCATTCAGGGCACTGAGTGGCAGTTAATGGGCACTTCCTAGCAAGTCAGAGTGAGTTTGCAAGTGCTGAGGGATTGTGATAGGCAATGATTTAAAAAAAATGCAGGGAAAGTCAGTAGCAATGAAGCCAAACATCTGGTAATTTAAACCCTTTATGTTTAGATTCTGTTATACACACAGGGAGTATGTTCCCCACAGGGTGATCAGTAGTTGGAATTCTCTGGTCTCAGAGGGACTAGCAGAACCCACCTTACTACAATATTAACAGTGGGATAAGACACCTAACTATGGTGGCTGTTACTACATTCTCCAGGGTTGAACTGATCATGACACTAGGAGTTCATTTGGGTGCAGAGATGTTGCCTTCCCTCTATAACTATGAACAGAGACTAGATAGGAGTATCCGCCACAATTAATTCCTGAAATTACAGGGGGGAGCTGAGTAGTATAGGACCTTGGTCATCCTGGCGTCTCCTCCCACAGTGGAAGATGCCAGATTGATTGACAGTCTTGGAGACTGAAATCCTCTCTGTATCCCCGGAAGAGGTGCAGTGTAGAGGCAAGCTTCCCACACACACTACTCTCTGCCACTGTGTCTCAGTCCTGCTCGGAGGAGCCAGTTTAAGCAGTTGAGAGGGAAATTTAGTCTCCATGGTCCATGCAGCCCTTGGGCACTCTGCTAAGAGTGCCATCATGGAGGCCAACTGTTATTAGTTGTATTAGGGTAGTGCCCAGGAGCCCCCGTCATGGACCAGGATCCCAGCATGCTAGGTGCTGTACAAACACAGAACATGTAGATGGTCCCTGCCCCAAAGCGCTTACAATTTAAGTATAAAACAAGCAACATCCGCTGGATACAAACAGATGTGGGGAGGGGGCCAAGGAAACAAACATTATTGATCACCATGATGGGCAGTGGTCTCAGTACACCAGCAGCCAAACCACTGTCAAGATTTTTGTAGAAATCCTGGCACAGGAAAGTTTTGAGGGGGCATTTGAAGGTAGCTCATGGGGCAGTTTTATGGCTGTTTATGGCTAGTGCCTCCCAAGCATGAGGGGCAGCAAGGGAGGAAGCATAAAGATGTTTGCAAATTTAACAAGTGGGTGATGGCGGCTGGCATCCTGGACCCATTGGAGGCAGGAGTCAACATCTTGCTAGCGAATAAGCACTGCTAGGTAGGGCGGGGCTACGCCATAAAGGGCCTTAGCTTATGTTTGACGCAATAGAGACGGGAGCCAATGGAAGGAATCCAAAGAGAGGGGTGACATGGGAAAAGTGACAGACTAAGGAAGAGGTCTCTGCAGTGGCAGGCTGAATGGCTGTGAGTGGGGCAAGAGTTATTTAATCATCGCCAGCGAGAGGGAGGCGCAATAATCATGACAGAAGATAAGCATCTGGACGACAGTTGTTAGCTGTGTGACTAGATAAGGCTGTAGCTCAGTGATGTTATAGAGAAAGAATCCGCAAAATTGAGACCTAGCCTGAATGTGAGGTCCTGGAGCGATGACATCCAAACATGATGCCCGGGTTATGAACCTGCGTGACAGGCAGGAGCGTGGTGGTGTCTTCAGTGATCGAGATAGGAGGTAGCCGGAAGGGTTTGGGGTGGAAGATCGGGAGCTCTGTTTTAGCCATGTTGCGCTTGAACTGATGGCTAGACATCCCCAAGAGATGTCAGGTCACAGGCTGAGATTTTAGAGTGGCCAAACAGACGGGTCAGGAGTAGAGGTGGCTCTGTGAGTCATCCACATAGGGATCGGAGTTGAAGTGGTATAAGCAGATAAGATTATCCAGAGATAAGGCGTAGAGGGAGAAGGGAAGGGCACCAAGCACAGAGCCCTGTGGAACACCAACGGAAAACTGGAGAGGGGGCTGAGGAGGCTCCTCTGAAGGACATGGTAAAGGCGCAATTAGAGAACTAGGAGAGGACAGAGTCACAGAAGCCAAGGGAAGACAAGCTGTCAAGAAGAGCCTGGTTATGGTGTTGACGGCAGCTGACAGATGATGGTGCATGAGGATAGAGCACTGGTTCTGAGCTGTGGCTGGGCAGAGAGCATTAGAGGCTCTGCCAAAAGAGTTAGTGGCGTGCAGGGAGTGGAAACTGGATTGGAAAGCGTCTGAGCTGGAATTGGAGGGGAGGCGCTATAACCAGTGCATTTGTAAGAATACAAAAACAGCCATATTAGGTCAGCCCAATGGTCCATCTAGCCCCGTATCCTGTCTTCCAACAATGGCCAGTGCCAGATGCTTCAGTGAGAATAAACAGAACAGGGCAATTTATTGAGTGATCCCTCCCTGTCGTCCAGTCCCAGCTTCTGGCAGTCAGAGGTTCAATGAGCTGAAGGGGGGCGGGAAGGGAGATAGGGTGGCAGCTGGAGAGGCCGGTTGGGTCAGGCTTAGGGTTTTTGTTTTTTCAAGGTGGGAGAGACTAAAGCATGTTTGTATTGTGAGGGGAAAAGAGCCGGAGGAGCGTAAGGGAGGGAGGTGTGTGGGGATCAGGAGATAAGATGGGCTGGAATCACTGGGGCAATTGAGGTTAGATAAGGAGAGCAAGAGAGAAACGTGATGGGGAGAAGGAGGAAAGACTTTTAGGAGGGGAAGGGGAAGATCAGGCAAACGAAGGGGAGGGGATAAGGTTATGTCATTAGGTGGCTTTGGAGATATGGACACTTGCCCACTAGAAGGTGTAATGAGCCACCAGGCCATCAAATGCCTAGCCAAGAGTGATGTCAGCCAGCTTCACATGTGCAGGCTAGAAGGGACAGATTCTGTACCCACTGTACATTCCCTGAGCTATCTGTCTCTTGTTAATGCTGGTGTTTAGCCTGGCTGCTGCCATGAATTGGCTATGGAAAGAAAATGAGGAGTACAGATTATACTGTATGTGGGGAGGGCAAATGGGGGCAGAGGTTTTTGTTTTTTTTATTGTGCCTCTTCATTTCTTTCTTCCCTTTCAGACTTTTTTTTTTTTTAATTGACAGAACAGTTCATGTATCAGCCCAAACACCACAGGAACTTTAGAGTTAAAGGCCTAAGAGACATATGGAAGAAAATACGTGTGTGTGTGTGTAAATACATGCACATGCTGTATTCACATACTTGTGTGTACTCACATATTTCCTAGTGTCTACATAGATGATACTGCCTGTGTATATGTCTAGAATGTGTGTTTGCACATGGTTGGCAGTGTGCATTTGGCTATGTGTCTGTACTAGTATGGGCATGGCTGTGTGAATGCATGTATTCACATATCTCCATGTTCAGGTCCTTGTCTAAATGTGTGTATGACTCTATGCCTCTGCGCTTGGGAACATCTCTCACCCAATGACTGAAGGATGCAGAAATGATGATGGGAAATGCTGAAGGAGCAGAAATATTGATGAGGAACGTGAGCCAGTCATCAGAAAGAACTGCTAGGACTCATTAAGAGCCAGGCAGGAGGTCCCGGAGATGTTACTGTAGATTCCAAGGGCTGTCAGATAAAGGACATCAGGACATATTGCAATAGCCAAGATAGGTTAAGAAACCGAAACTGGGGCTATTTAACCAGATAGTGACTGGGCTAATGACTCTGCCAAAGCTAATAAAGGGGAATTTGGTTCCCTTCTGCAGCAAAGGCCATGCTGGACCTGATCCTAAAGCTGCTCAATCAGGCACTAAAGAATTGCAGACATTTCCCTTTCTCACCCGGTTTCTGTGCTACTGCTGGGACAGACCATCCACTTTTGTTTTCTCTCAGTAGCAGAGAGAAGGAGCCAACCCAGACCCTTTAACTTAGTCTCTGCAGCTGCAGGAAATCTTCCTGCATTCCAGATGCTTCAGGGTTTTGTTAGCCCCTGATTTCTCTTTTCCAAAGTTTCCAGTAGCCCCAAAAGCAGTCTCTCTGTGCTCCCTGGACCCCCTGTCTATGTGGACCTGGCCTACATCCCCAACCACTGCAGTGGGAAGAACACAGACCTGGAGTTCTTCAAGCGGGTCCGAGCTTCATACTATGTTGTGAGTGGCAATGATCCAGTCAATGGGGAGCCCAGCCGTGCGGTACTGGATGCACTTCTGGAAGGAAAGTCCCAGTGGGGTGGGAACTTGCAGGTAAGTGACTTAAATCCCCAGGAATGTGTGATGTTCACTCTATCATGGAATTCTAGGGAGAATGTGCCTATTACCATACTGATCCACAGTGCAAAAAATCTCACATTATGGTGCACTAGAGGGAAGCAAATGGGACTGGGACTGGCTCACTGTACAGTGTTAGGCACCAGGCACTGAAATCTCAGGAGCCTCTTTTCCTTCCCTGCCATTGGTGGTCTGGTTTGTCAGTAGCCTAGGGGCGGGAGGACAATGTAGCCTGAGGAATGAGGAGACAAGGTGGGGGATACAATCTCTTTCCTTAACATGAGATTCATGCACTTAAAGATCATTCACTCCTCCTGCCTCTGCAGCAGGAAACAGAAATTGTCCTCTGGCAGAAACCAGCTGGAAAGTAAACCCTAAGACAGCAGAGTAACCCACTAACGTGGTATCAGGGACAGGGTCACCCACCCCACTTCCCGCCCTGGCAGTGTTGAAATCACATTTCTAAAGCTGTTCTGATAATAACTTCCTATTAGCTCCTTTAAACCATCAACAACTATTCCTTATAATACCCACCTTTCCCTACAAGGTTTCAGTGAGAGCTGGGTAGTGCCTGTTCCTACAGGCAGGGCTAGAGCAGAGCGTGCATTTGTCCAAACTGCTTTGCTAGATACCGCATCCTCAAATGCCAGGGCTTTTGAGCTGACATGTTCTGCACCTGGGTAGGGTGACACACAGGCTGTGTGGCACTTTCCGGTCATTCCACAGCCATTACTGGAGCCCTTGTGAACACACATTTGCTGCTATTGCCCAACTCATTCTCCAGCACAGCTTCTCCCCACCCTCATTTAACTTTCTGTTCTCCTTTGTCTTATTATTATTTATGTTGTGGTAGTGCCTGTGCCTCAACAGGCCGGGACCCCCTTGGGCTGGATGCTGCACAGAGAGATGGTACAGAGGCCGTTATAATTTAAAAGACAATTATGGAAAAACCAGCAGGCAAGGCCATGAGGACAGAGTAACGGTTATAGAATTGTGTGGGTATGATTTGTTGGTGCACTAAACCAGAGAGTAGCAGTGCTGTCAGTTTTCTCTTTTGGCTTTTCCAGGTGACACTGATTCCAACACATGACACTGAGGTGACACGAGAATGGTACCAACAAACCCATGAGAAACAGCAGGAGCTGAACATCATGGTGCTAGCGAGCAGCAGCACTGTAGTGATGCAGGATGAATCTTTCCCAGCCTGCAAAATTGAGTTCTGAATCTCCCAGCCACACCTGGCTCTCATCCCTCGATGCTGTCCACCACCATGCAGCACTCAGACAGAGATACCATCTCATCACAGTCCAGTTCTTCTCTTCTGGTTTAGTCTATATGTGGTTCCCATTTGCCAGGAGATCCAGGACTCATCCAGCTCAACACTGGATGCTTTGAAAGAGGAGCCAGAGGGTCTCTAAGATTCTATGCTGAACTGAGAGGTCATGCAAGGAGCAGTACCAGGCCAGGGCCAGCTTCTCTTTCCCTGGTTTATTTTGCTGCCTGTATAGTCGCTGTAGAATAATTTGGCTGCCTTGATGCTGCGAGCACTTGCTCTCCTACCCTTGCCCTGGTTGCACTGCCACTTGGCTTGTAGCACCATGAAATGTTTCCTTTGGCCTGTAGCTCTGCTGCTGCATGAAGATAGTTGGGATGGTCACAGTGTGGGAGAGAGACTGTGAAATAGAGGAAAAGGGGAGTGAGAGAGGAGCGAAGGGATTCTGGTGTCAGTATTCTGAAATAACCTGACAAAAAGAGAAGGCCATTCCTCCAGCTCTCAGAACATGAGTCATGCTAGGAAAAGAGAACTGGACTCCAACTACACATTGCTGTGTTTGTCTAATTCCAGAGGCTTCTGCCCTGAGTTGTTGGACACCCATTGCTAGGTTACCCATTCATCTTTTTTGCCATGGTTGAGGAGCTGTGATGAAGAATAATTTGGCTTGGTGGAGCATTGGCTTCTCATTCTTAGCTACAAAGAGCACATTCCTAATCTGCTAACCTCAGCTTCGCACTTGTAAAGTGATTAACATTGTACTTCTGAGCATCAGCAGTGTGACTGCAGGAGTCATCGAGGGACTGTCACGTGAACGGTCCCAGTCAGAAGGGTATCCAAACGCACAACCCCCAACTCACCTAAACAGAAGGGCTCAAGACAACGCTGGCCGCTGCTGGTCCAGGATTTGCCTAAGAACTGTTGTGTCCTATGAACCAAAGGCTTTCTTGAGGGGGAAGAGGAGGGATATGGAACTGAGGCAGCAGGGATGCAGGCAAGGAAGCACACTGTAGACAGTTCTGCCAGCAGTGGAGAGGCAATTTGTTGCATTGGTCTGATCACTGTGCAGCTTATCAGTGTCCTGACAGGACGGTAATCTCCCTGCCTACATGTGGGAGCCCTGACTCCTTAGTGGTACAGTCAGGCAGCTTGCGGCTCACAAGTGAGGGTGTCAAGAAGCTGGGGAAATGAGGAGACTGCTTTGGGGGGGCTAGAGAGCCCTCCAGAAACCCTTTTGAAATATTATCTTAATGGTTTCTCCAGTGTTACTTCCCTGCTGCTTCGAAAGGAACATGAGTGCGCCCTTTCGAGCACAGAATGGGCCAGCACGGCGAGCAATTGTCCGGGTCTTGCTCTCTCATAGCCATCGTAACAGATTCTTGCTATTATGGCATGGGTGCGCCATTGCTGCTGAGTAATGAATTAGAGCATTATATAAGCTATGGTGGAAAAGCCCTTTCAGGCTCCAGGCTCAGCTCATGTGATCATGAAGGGCCATAAACGTGAGGCAGTGGAAGTGGCTGCTCAAGCACTAGTGCTCAGCTGCTCTGTCACGGATGGGTCTTTGCAGAGCCAAGGCAGGCTGCTCATGGCACCAGGGAGGATGTTTTTTAGCAAGACAGAGACACGAGGCAGTTGGGGGGGCTATAAAATAAAAAAGCTGTGATGAAAATCTTGGCCCACAGCCCAAAACACGTGTTGTGTCAGTGCCAGTACTTGGCATTGGGCCCAGCTCTGGGGGGGGGGGGGGGGGTGGGGGGGGGGCCCAGGTCCTTATGCTGTGCTTGGCAGGGACATGCTAATCTGTGCCACTAGCTAACTAGCAGTTCCCTGGCAGCTGGTGTAGAGAAAATGCTGCCTGAAAAGCCTGCTGCTAGAGGACTAAAATGGGATTTCTATGGAAATGATTTATTTTGCCATCTAATTTATATATTTATTTTTGGTGTTAAGCTGCATTTTGTATGGAGTTAATATTTTAATTTATACATGTTAACATGGCGCCATGTGCTTTTGTGGGATCTCATTGTGAATACTCAGATGCTGCAATTTAAAGAACAGAAAGACCCTAGAGAAATGAACAAAGTATCACTGGCAGCCGCAGGGGTCTCCACCCAGGCTACAAAGCAGGGTCGATGTATCTAAAGCCCAGCACCTGCAGGGAAAAGGAGCTGAGGCCGAATGGCACCGCTGGCCCTTTAGCTACAGCCCTTGTTTTGAGTGTTAGATTCTTGCTTGGGGATTTATTAAATTCCTGCATTGTATTTTCTTGTTTTCTTTAAACTAGTTGGTCCAAAGTGTGTCTGCCAGGAGAACAAATGTTATTCTCTGTAAACTGATTGAGTCAGTATGTATGAATGTCAGCTATGACAGCCAATCACAGGCAGGCAGTGCTACAGATCCAACCTGTTTTTCCATTGGCCTCTTTTCTGTCTTTGGGCTTTTCACTTTAGGTCATTCAAGAAGTCAGTTAGCCCAGTTTACCTGTGCTTGGCTGTCAGCCAACTCCTGGTGCCTGGAGGCCTAGCACACTCAGCGCTGGGTTTTAAGAGGGAACAAATCGTGCATGCTCAGCTACTGAGGCCATTTCCTCAGCAGAGTGTCTAGGCAGAACAAGTTAATGCACTAACTTTAGATAGACCCGCATATGAATGTGTCTCATTCTTAAACTTGAAGCAATTCTGACTAATAAGAGAGACAGTGGGGCTTTAGGGGCACCTGCATTCACCAGGAAGGAAGAGCAGCTGGGAGAGTATGTTCCAGTTGAACATATCTGCCCACCCCAAGACACGCTCCTGGTCGCTGCAGCTGTGCCCTCCAGCTGCTTTACCCCAGTGCTCACTCTCTTCCCTGCCCTGAGCCTCTTTCACACCTTTTTGAAGAGTTTTGTAGCAGTGTGTGCTGTCTCCAGCTTCTCTCGCCTTCCTCAAAATTTATGGGAAAATACCTTTTTAAAAAACCCACCACCTTTATAACAGGGCCAAGTTCCGCCTTCCCCAGCAAATGGCTGCAGGCCTGAGGCTGTTAGCCTATGGGACACTGGCCAACCCAGAGCTACCATGACACTACAGTAGAGAAACATTTAAACTCCGCTTTTGCTTGTTTCTGCATGTGGACGACAATGTGTAATATTCCCGTATGTAATAGGTACAAAATATTATTTTAAAATTATAATAAAAAAGTGAACGTTTTAACTGTATTGAGCTGGCAAGTTGTGCTCCTAGCTTCTCTCTGTGCTGAATGTTGTAAAAACAGAGCACCCAGGTTCTTTTCTTCTCCCTCATGTTACTATTTTACCTTAGTTCCTTGATTTTAGTTCCTTTTCCCCACGTTCATGTGCAACACTCTGTAACTAACTGCTGTAAAGGGAGGAGCTTGACACAATAATAAAGCCACATTAGTTGCAAAAAATAACGTCTTGGGCTTTTGTAAACTGTTCCATTTGAGTTTGTCCAACTGTTTCTGCCAACTGGGCAGTTCCATACATCTCAAGCATATGGGCACCAGGAGACGGGGGGCATAACTTGTGTGAAGTTCTGCACCCTCCCTCCCCCCGTTATACACCCATGACCTCCCTGACTGTTGGCCCCCTACAAAAAATTAACGCAGCACCCATTAAATGGATTAAAAGCTAACTAAATTATAGGTCTCACAATGTAATTGTAAATAGAAAGTTATGGAGCTGGTGTGTTTTTAGTGGTGTCCTGCAGGGATTGGTTCTTGGCCCTATGCTATTTAACATTTTGATCAGTGACCTGGAAGAAAACATGAAATCATCCCTGACAAAGTTTGCAGATGACACAAAAATTGGGGTAAATAATGATGAAGACAGGTCACTGATACACAGTGATCTGGATCACTTGGTAAGCTAGGTAGAAGCAAACAATATGTGTTTTAATACAGCTAGCATTCCTATACATTTAGAAACAAAGAATGTAGGCCACACTTAGAGGGACTCAATCCTTGGAAGCAGTAATTCTACAAAAAACTATGGGGTCATGGTTGCTAAGAAGCAGAACATGAATTCCCAGCGCGACACTGGCCAAAAGGGCTAATATGATCCCTGGATGTATAACTAGGGGAATCATGAATGGGGCAGAGAGGTTATTTTACCTCTGTATTTGGCACTGGTGTGGCCGTTGCAGGAATCCTGTGTTGAGTTCTGGTACCCAGAGGACAGGAAGGATGTTGATAAATTAGAGTTCAGAGAAGAGCCATGAGACTGATTAAAGGATCAGAAAAGTGCCCTATAGACATGGACTCAAGGAGCTCAATCCATTCAGTTTAACAAAGAGGAGAGGGCTAAGGGGGTGACTTGATTACAATCTATACGTACTTACCTGGGGAACAAAGATTTGATAATGGGCTCATCCATCTAGCAGAGAAAGGTATAACAAGATCCAGGGCTGGCTCCAGGGTTTTTGCTGCCCCAAGCAGCAAAAAGAAAAAAGAAAGAAAAAAAGCCACGATCGCGATCTGCTCTACTGCCGCCGCTTCAGTCTTCGGCAGCAATTCGGCGGCTGATCCTTCACTCCAAGAGGGAGCGAGGGACCCGCCCTGGAAGATCCGGACCTGCCGCCCCTCTTGGTTGGCCACCCCAAGCACCTGCTTGCTGGGCTGGTGCCTGGAGCCGGCCCTGACAAGATCCAATGGCTGGAAATCGAAGCTAGACAAATTCAGGCTGGAAATAAAACATACATTTTTAACAGGGAGGGTAATTAACCGTTGGAACAATTTACCAAGGTTGTGGTGGATTCTTCATCACTGGCCGTTTTTAAAGCAAGGCCGGATGCTTTAGCTCTGCGCTGGGGATGATTGTAGGGATGTCCATTGGCCTGTGTTACACAGGAGCTCAGACATCACAATGGTCCCTGCTGGCTTTGGAATCTATAACTCTTTCCCACTATGAAAAATGAGTTTCGAAGACCCAGCCCTCCCCCTCTGGGAAACAGTCTTCACGCTACCAGCTGCTGAAACCTCCTCCCACACACACACAGATGACAGACACTCCAGCTTAGTGTCCAGACTCTCCCCCACAGGTACTGCACTGTTTGTGGTGCTTCCCTGCCCACAGCAACACAAGACTCTACAGATTCTAGCGCTGAATGAGACCAACCTTGCCAAGTGCTCCTCTGTGGAGAGGAGCGCGTTCACTCATGCCTCCGGAGACCCAGAAACACATGTTGTCTCTCCAATGTCAGATGTGACGTTTATCACTTAAATTCCTTGGATAACTGGTGGCAATTTTGAATACTATGGGAAGCACAAAAACTAGCAGAGAATGAGGAAGCGACTTGGTTCAAGAATCAGGGTGTGAAAGTAAATGCAGGTGGGTCCATTCAGGATCTCCTTCAGGCAGCAAATTGCTTATAGCAGCTGTGTGAGGCTGAAGGGAAGGCCATGTACTATGGCAACCTCCCGTCTCCCCTGGCGCCCTTTGCTTGCTCGCCACTAAGTCACAGGGAGGGTTTTTAAGCAAAGCTTTTTAACTGTATTTTAGCCCTTCAGGTAGAGCTTTCCTGGCCCAATTTGTAATCAGAGCACAGGAAGCCAGGACTGTCTTCTCCCAGCGCTGGGCTGCCTATGCCCAGGAAGTAAATTATTTACTTCACAGTAACTGTAGTTAGGCTGTTTTGTCCATGTGGACCCCACTCCTGGTGAGCTTCATGCATGCACATCAGTGTCCATTGTGAGGCCACACTTGTGCCCTGCATGTCATTCTGCCTGGCTCCCTTACTGCTTCAGAATCCCAGCAGCGATGGCCTTCAAAGGAGCAGGGATGGCTGGTGCGTTGTGGGATCCACACGGACAAAACATCTAGAAGAACTACAGTTACTGCTAGGTAACCTTTCTTCTTCAAGTCTTTGTGTGGCGCTCACCCCCCTCATAATTCCCAAATTAGTAGAAGAAAAGTCTGAATGGCTAAACAGGGATCGCAGAACTTGTCACCTGACCTAGTTGCCAAATCTAGAGAGTAATTTTTGGTAGTGGTATGGGTGGAGCTGCTCTGCAGCTGTCTGATGCAGGAATGTTTCTTAACCATGATGAAGACATTTCCTGGGCTCTAGTTGAATGGGCCCTGATACCTGAGGGAAGGGACATAACTGATAGTGGAAGAGAGTGGATCCAAGTCAGGTTGCATATTTAGTGAATAGGAATTGATTGTTGTAGAGAGGCAGAGGATTAGGTCTTTCTGCCTAAGAGGTCAAGTCTTTTAGGCTCTTTATTCTTTCTATTTGGATTTCCCCTGTACTACAGATAGCAGTAGGAAGCAAGGAAGTACTCAAATCATTTTTGAGGGTCTTGGTATATCAGCTTTGCTCATTTGCTTACTGGAGATAAAGACACTGCAATCTGCCTTGGGAGTCTTCCATCCTTGGCACTGCCAGCCTGCCTAGGGTCAGAATGAAGAATGTCAAATAATGTATCTGCTTCTCCTGCACTACAGGTAATTCCATGTCCAGAGTGTCCGCTGTCCTTCCCAGCAACTGCTGACAGAACTTAAGTCATCAGGATAGGGTACTGCAGCAGAAGTCATGCGATGAGGACAATAGATCCTTATGCGTAGATGGCTGAAAGGGGTTAAGAGATCTTTTGTGGGTTTTGGAGAAATAGTCCTCTTCCTCCTGAGCCTTGACCTCTTCCTCAGGTTTCTTCTTGTTCCCTAGGGCGATTTACATCACAGGGTGGCCTAGTCAGGGAAAAATTTCCAAACTTCATGTGTGCCCACATGTGGAATACACAGCGGGACCAATGCTCGAAGAAGAACTATGGGGTGATCAAGAAATAGCAGCTTGTGGAGGGCAAAGGAGGAGCACCCCCCGCCCCTCCCAGAAGAAGGCCCAAGGTACTGTCAGTTAGAACTTGGGAGTCACGTCTGGCCAGAGGGAAGCCACAGCATTTCAGTTAACTGCACGAGTACCCTGCTCTGAGGCTGCTCAGGCTCCTGGAAACAGCTGACGCTGTGCATGTGCGCAGGCTTAACACAGGAATTAACATCACCAGTCCCCCATTCACAGTCACTAGCTACCCTTCCCCAGAACACCTTTCTGGCTAATTTAAAAATGTATGTAGCAGAGAACTGGCACCTGAAATATTTTGTGGTCCCATCTGTAGCTGACTGGCTCTCTTAGCACCTGTCCATTGTGACTGGCTCCAGGCCAAATATGTTGTGCCTCAACCAGGAACTACATGGACTTTGGCTCAGATCCTCAAATGGTCTTTGTATGTCTAACCCACACTGAAATCAATGGAAGATAGAGGCCTAAATAATCTTTAAGGCTCTGGCCTTGGTGACTTTGGCTACCTGCTGGCTCTGACATGGCCGCTCTGTTCCTTGAACAATGACATTTTCACCTCTCTCATGGCGTCTGTTAGTTCAAAATACGATTGTGGCTTTGCTAGGTGAGGGCAGGGCCTATAGACTCATACTGAATTGCAGCTAGCACTGTCCTTTCCCAGGAGTCCTGTTTGCCTTTTGTCAGTCTTGCCTCTGGTTCTGCATGTCTGTCATACTAAAAAATTGTTACTCCTCTTCTTAACAGCTGCCCTGCAGCAACAGACCCCATCAGTTACCATTGGGGGCTTTACAAATGCCCTGCTCTTCCACCATCCTAAACTCCCAGCGATAAAAGCCTCACCCCCAACTGCCCATCAGTTTCCCCGCTTCCTGCCAAACCCATTCCTCCCCTCTGGCGGGTTCAGAGCTAGAAGAGTTGGCAAGCTGGCATTCTTTAAAAGAATTTCTCTAGATCCTTTGGTTTCCTCTGCAATGGCAAATAGGGAAAAAAGTCAAGGTGGAGGATTTCTTACCCTGACATCTGTATGACCAAAAATGTGGTGCCAGAGGGTGACCCTGGGTTTTTCCCTGTGGAGGAGTTCTCTGATCCATCATAGAAGGATCCAGTCACAGGGTGCTGAGATGCTCTTCTGGTCTGAATCTAGCTGCAGCAACTATTTCATTCACCCCGAGAGACAATCGTTGCATATGAGTCGAGCATTCAGGTTCTCTAAGGAATTACAGATCTCCTTGGAGCCACTTGCTTTTATATGTGTGATGAACAATAAGCACAGGCAAACAAACAGACGTAGGTCCTCTGCATCAGTTACAAACTCAGTTGCAGTCTGGTTCTAATTCTGCCTCAGTGCAGACAGCCACGGTGGGTCCTATGGGTCCAAAAGCTGATCGATAGGAAGAGACCCTGACTACCCTCACCAGTCAGCTGGATATTTTGCTTGGGGCAGCAGCTTCTGAAAGGGCCGATCTGGGAGAAAGGGTCACAGAAGAGTCTGCCTAATTGTCAGAAGTGCTGATTACTGGCAGGAGTGGGTCTCCGCTCCCACCGCCCTTATTTGGAGCACAGCCCAGACGGTCAGATGTTGGTGTTCTCCTGCACATTAGGCCTCTGCTGTATGAACCATATGCCCAGATAGTCACTGCCCAAGGCAGGCCTGCGACCAGCAGACAGCAGGCCTGACAGTGGCTGGGGTCCATCCCGTCTCAACATTCCCTCCATTTCCACTGGGCCTCAGTGAGGCCTGACTGATGTAATGAATTCACCAGAGTCCGCCTGTGTCTCCTAGGACGTGCCGGCTCCTCTGCTAGGTTGTTTTTCCTTTTGACTTAACAAAGGCTCTGCTGAAAGCTGGCCCTGTTCTGTCTCCCCCATAGAGCGTGCTCTGTCACGGGACAGCTGGCTGTGGGCAGTAGCACCCTGTGCCCCTGGTGAACAATGACTGCTCTTAGGCAGCAGCTGTGTGCTTGTCATGCTAATGAACCCACCGCCTCTGCATGGCGGCTCTGCTTCCTTATGGTGCTGTAGCACAGTGACACTGAGACTGGCAGAGGGGCTGTGCCCCACTGTATCCGCAGTGCTGCCATGTTCACTAGGAGGCAGTATCGCTGCTCCAGGAAACACCATCACCCACCTGGAAAGGGCAAACAGCTCTCAGACAGGGCTGGATTTCCAGTTAGGCACATGCCAAGGGGCGCCGGCGTCTGCATTTTTTTTACAGCAAACACGAAGGTCACCTGTAGGTGGGAGGTGAGGGGGGTGGCACTGAAGATGCTGTGCCTAGGGGTATGTAAGGTGTAAATCCTGCCCTGCTCTCAGACGCGCTTGCGGACAGGTGCTTGGCTTCCCTGGTCCTGATGTTGCTTTCCCTGCACTGCAGTCTCAAAGTGAGAGGTTCTTTCTCAATACTTGTGCTGCCCCGGATGAAATGCTGCACTAGGCCCCTCATTTGCATGTTAATAACTGCCAGGGTTACCAGCATGGCAGGGAGAACTGTGGTGCAGAAGTTGTTCAGAACACGTATGGGGAAGCTACCCCCCATGTCTCCCTCTTACTTCCTACTTCATTCAAATATCCAGTTGAAAATTGCTTTCAGAGCCCTCTGTGGTTGGAGTATGCGTAACAGCACCACAGGCAATCTTGTTATGGGCAGACGTTCGGACATCCCGCGCTGGCTTCACGGCACTGGAAGAGGAAATGCAGGGCCTGTAGGCTCGGCTTAGCTAGAGGGTAATGTATCACATCACAAGCAGTCGCTATTCTAATTCCAGACAAAAACACAGGGCTTGTCTATACACAAACTTGCACCAGTTTAATTACCCTGGTTTAGTTAAACTAGTGCAAACCCCTGTGTGGACACATTTATCTCAGTTTAAAACGGGTTATAGTGGTTTAGCTTGCTCTGTATGTAGAATGTAAGGTACAGGAGCAAGCTAAATTACTAAAATACAGGAGTAAGTTGGTTTAAGAGAGTCCACCCACAGATTGAATTAAGTCTTTGTAAAATCATGCCTGTACTTAAACCAGGACAGCTGTGTGTGGACCAGAGCTCTGGGGCAGTTGCAAAACCATAACAATGATGTCAAAAGTAATTGATAAGAATGCTGGAATTTTTTAAAAGGCCAGGTGTGTCTAAACTGAGATAAAGCCTCCAATGTGTGAGAATGGGCTTGCAACTATCACACCTAACTGCAGCTCAGGAGGTCAACATCCACTTCTGGCTCTGCCTCCCTCTGTCACCTTGGTAAAGTTACTTCATCTCTCTGGGCCTCCACTTTCCACCCATCAAATGGAGATAACAGTGCCCTGTCTCACAGAGGTTTTCTGAAGCAACATTAATGCATGGTTATAAGGTGCTTTGAGCTATTCTCCTGGAACAGAGGCACCGGAGAAGTGCAATGGGGAAAATGCAGAGTTAAGTACCTCTGCCCCCAAACCTGCCACGTCATGCACCCTCCTAGCAGATTGCAGCCTATGAACAGCATGCTGAAGGCATGTGTATGCTGCTTAATTATTGGCAATGAGCCATAATACACTGACCTCAGCAGCTCTCCTGTGTGCAATGAGTGAGGCCTCAGCCTTGCAGATGATGAGGAACTCAATGTACCGGGGACACCTGGAATGTTGTGGGTGGAGAAGCTGCAGGGGGAGGGAGAAGTGTAGTGGTATTTCACTCAGTGACAGTGCTGCACAGAGGCAGCAAGAGGGCTGGGTGAGGCATAGACAATGCAGAGAGCAAGATATGAAAATGTGAGGGCTTCCTTGTTATAGGAGCAAGCTGGAATTGAGGCGGCCTTTGGTGTGTATATGAAGGGTGAGAGGCTCCTCCAATGAGGGAGGGTTGGAGAGTCTGTTGGGGTAAGTGGCCTCTGTGAAGTGGATGAAGGTTGTGTATGGTAGAGTACAGGAGTATATGGCTCCATCATCTCCCCCATTCTAGTCAACATATGCTAGGGTTACCATATTTCCACAATCAAAAAAGAGGACACGGGGGGGGAAGCCCTGCCCTAGCCCCGCCCCCATCCACTCCCTCCCACTTCCCACCCCCTGACTGCCCCCCTCAGAACCCCAACCCCCCCTGCTTCTTGTCCCCTGACTGCCCCGACCCTTATCCACTCGCATGGGTGGCAGGGTTGTAGAAATTTTGGTGGTGCCCAGAACCCCCCCCCCCATCTGCCTAAGGCTCTGAGAGGGGGGTTGGGTGGGGGGAGGAGGTCTGGGGTGCGGGTCCTGGGCTGGGGATTAGGATGCAGGGTGCAGGTTCTGGGATAGAGTTTGGGTGCTGGGTGCAGGCTCCTGGCTGGGGCAGGGGGTGGGTGTGCAGGAGGGGGTGAGGGGTGCAGGCTCTGGGATGGAGTTTGGGGGTGGGAGGCGGTGCAAAGGGAGGGGGTGCAGGCTTTGGGAGGGAGTTTGAGGGCAGGAGGGGGTATGTGGGAAGGGGGGAGGGGGTTTGGGAGGGGGTTTGGGGATAGGAGGGGATGCAGGGGTGAGGGCTGTGGGTCTGAGGATGAGGGGTTCATGATGCAGGAGGGGGCTCAGGGATGGAGCAGAGGATTAGGGTGTGGGGGGCTGAGGGCTGGGGCTGAGGGGTTTGGGATGTTGGAGAGGCTCAGGGCTAGGGTGGAAGGATTTATACGATCTGAAGAGAAAGGGCAGCCTGTCTTCCCATTAGTAGATGGGGGACACTAGGACCTGGGGGCAGCAGACAAGGGAGAGGCAGGCGGGGCGGGGCGCACGGGGGGGGACGTGAGGAGGGGGGGTGGCAGGTGGAGGCCGGGGACCCATCCAACACTGCCCCGCTCCCTGACTGCCCCCCCGGACTCCCCTTACCATTCTGGCTCCACGTGTTTGCAAAACACGCTGCCCGGTGGGTCGGTTTGTGTGTTACACAGGGCTGCAGACAGAGGGAGGGGGGAGCAGGGGAGGGCTCTGGCTGCTGGAGGCCAATGGGAGCGGCTCAATCGGCCCAGCCGCCCAATCAGCAGCCGCACTCTGCATGGAAGGGAGGGAGGGAGGCGAGGGAGAAAAAACCCCCGGACATTTTAACCTTGTTACCAATTCCTCCCCGACGGCTATTTAGAGACGCAAAAGCCGGACAGGTCCGGGGAAATACGGACGGATGGTAACCCTAACATATGCACAGAACTGCTGGGGAGAGCATGACAAACAGCCGCGAGGTTCAGCTTTATACCAAGACAGAGTGCACTATCTCCTAGCTCTCCCAGTGCCTGAGGGAGATTAGTCCCTGGATGCAAAGCACACATCTTCCGGAAATGTTGGCCTCTCCCAGTTCTCTACTCGCTCCTTCAGCCTGCCCTTCAGAGGGTCCTACTCACGCCCTCATCAGTGCTCTGTGGGGGTCCCACCAGGCTCTGTCCTTGCTCCTCTTCTCTGTTCCCTCTATGCTTTATATCGGGCCAAGCTCATCCACAAGCAGACATTTAACCCTCTCTATGCTGACCACTCTCAGATCCACCTCTCTACTCCAGCCCTGCCAAGCTGGAGAACTGAATTCGATCCCAGCCTCTGCCACAGAGTTCCTGTGTGATGCTAGCAAGTAACTTAAACCAAACTTTCACAGGTGGCCACACTTGTATGTTCCTTATTTTCTGGATACACTGTGATCTAAGCAGGGATCTGGAGTGTTTTAATGAGTACAAAGCCTGATCAGTTTTTGAATTAACTAGGTCCATCAAAGGGTAAATCTTCAATGGGCGTCTGAACCTCTTCAGGTAAACCAGATACAGATGAGGCCCTCCTCCTTGCCACCAGTTGCTATAGATCGTACCCTGGTGTCCCCTGCATCTAAAGCTGCCTGCAGGGATGTGTTGGCAACTGCTTGTCCTGATGAGCAAATGGACTTAACCCCTCCTTGTGTTCTCCTGGGAGTTCATCCACAATCTCCACTTCCTTGTCCCACTGCAGATAGTGATACTTGGGGTATGTCTACACTACAGGATTAATCCGAATTTAGATAATTCGAATTTGGGAAACAGGTTGTATAAATTCGATTGTGCGCGGCCACACTAAGCACCTTAATTCGGTTTTAAACCACATTAATTCGGTGGTGTGCGGCCACACTACCCCATTAACTTAAACACAGTAATTCGGTGGTGTGCGTCCACACTAACCCTAATTCGAATTAACAAAATCGATTTAGGCTCTACTCCGTTCGTCGAGGTGGAGTACAGAAATCGATTTAAAGGGCCCTTTAATTCGAATTAACTGGCTCTGTAGTGTGGACGGGTGAAGGGTTAATTCGGATTAAGGCAGCTAAATCCGAATTAAAGTCCTAGTGTAGACCAGGCCTTGGCTAACGTAGCCTGATGATTTGCTATCCTGGCTTGCAGGCTACTAGAGGAGTATATTTTTTTTAACCAAAAAAAGAAAAAAAAAAAAAAAAAAAGAGAAAATCTAATCTTTTTTTCAGAGGTTGGTTCTTTGCCCTTTAGGGTAGACTTTGTAAACTGCTTAGATTGCTCATTGGCTGCAGTGATTACTAAAAGGTGAGTATCAGAAAACTCCAAACCCTCAGATGGAACCTGATATCTCCAATCCATGCATTTCAATGAAGCAGAGAGTGTGGCTGAGGGAGACCATAAATCCTTAGCAAGGTTTAAGATTCCCTTCTTCAGTGGCAAAGTTTCACAGCTCTGAGGAGCCAGTTACAGAATCTCAAAAAATGTATAAGCCTTCTCTTGAACCATCTCAAGAAGAATTTCAAGGATTTCTACCATCTTTTAAACAATTCTTGAAATCCTCGACAGTAGCAGGGACAGATGAAATCACTGCTTCATCGGGGGGGGGGGGGTTGATGGAAAGCATGGAGGTGCTAATGGGGTCCTCCTGACGCTCCATATCCTTCCTTCACTCAGCAGTTGCTGCTCCTCTAGGGTGATCTCCTGCCCAGGAAGAGTGAGAGGGCATTTGAGGTTTAGGCACTGGAGATTTATTTCTGGCTCCTGAAGGAAGAAATGGAAACTGGCTCTGGAACGGAGTTTGTGCTGTCCACGTGGCCAGTATGGCCAAGTTTGAAAGCCATAGGAGTCTGGCATATTGGGCCAAAGAGGAGGCATCTATGAAGCATGTGGAGTTTCAGGTACATGATCTCTGCAGAAGGGAAGAATTTCATCTATGCCCTTCCCCATCCCTAGATCGGTTTTCCCACTGCGGCTCCCCATTACCACGTGCTCTTTCCCCAAGCTGTAGAGAGCACTTGGCTCCACCTCCTGCATCTGGCATTCCAGACACCTGGCGTCACAGGTGAAACAAATCAGCTTTTAATGGTCTCCAGGCTCAACTCCATCCTGTTCTGCACCAGGGCAGGAAATCCTCTTGCCACTGATTTTCGAAGTGGTTTCTCAGGACACAGCTTGTCCAATTTTTAAAGGATTTTGACAAATTGTCCAAGGTTCAGCAAAACGACAAGACTTCTCCAAGGTCTGGAAAATGTGTGTTACAATGAGAGACTAAGAGAGCTCAGTCTATTTAGTTTAGCTAAGAGAAAGCCAAGAGGTGACTTGGTCACAGTCTCTTGGCTGGTACCAACATGGGGAAGAGAATTCAGATAGCAGAGGGCTCCTCAATCTAGCAACGGCAAAATGAGATCCACTGGCTGGAAGCTGAAACTTTGACAAATTGGTTAAAATGTGCCCATTACTTCTATCCAGACACTGTATTTTATCCCTTTGTGTCAACAAACACTCCACCCTATCCCCCATCTTTGGCGACTCTCTTTCTTTGCCTCTGTCCCCATCCCTCACCAGCTGCTCCGTGGCCCCACCCCAGCTGCTGGTCTCCTTCACAAGTTTTCTGCCTTTTAATTTCCCCGAGGAGGAAGGGTTGGAACTGGGGATGCCCTACACCAGTGTCGACTTCCTGGGATAGAAGGGAGGTTACTGGGAGATCAGCAACTGATGCTTTGGGCAGCCTCCAGCTCGTTTTGCAATGCAGCCGCCCGAGAGCCGGCCTTTAAAGCCTTGCTATCAATGCACCTCATACCAGCCACAGCTTCTGTGTCAGGCAGCTTGGCTGCTTATTGGGCAGCGCTGCATGGGAGACTGACTTTGAACCCGCAGGCGGCATGTGTGCGATGACTCACAAGGAAGCAGCCCACTTTCCTGGGATGTTAAGGACACTCACTTGGGTGATTCAGTGTGTTAGCACCTTGAGCACTTTCCCAACACATCTGCTCCATTCAACCTGCTCTCTGGGAGCTACCTCATGCTGTGCAACCCAACTGTTACATGGGGCTGCTGCCCACCCACGGGCTGGTGAGGAGCCTGAGGACTGCCACTCACTGGGACAAAGTAAAGCCAGTTGTAGCTGCCTGGGGGCAGCCAGTGGAGACTCCCTCTCCCGGCATGCCAACCCTCTCCCTCCCTCCCCCCGCTGAACAGCCCACTGGTAGGCTATTATAAAATGATGTCATCTGGGCAGTGGACTGCACCTCCATTACACAGGTACAGAGCAAGAGCTGGACAAGTAGAACCCAGTCAGACTGGAAACCCAGCTGGCCTCTTTGTCACCCTGGCATGGGCACAGCTAGCCCCTCTGTGCTGTGGTGTGTACAACTCCCCACACAGCCTGTCACAGTGCAACTGCTGCTGAGATTTTCCTGGAGCAGCATGAGCGGGTAGAGATGAAGAGCTGGTGCAGGCTGAGCTGATTTCTTATGCCCTGCAGGCACAGTTGCTCAGTCCTGGCTGAGGCTCCTCTTCCTCTCAGTGTGATGAGATGCACAGATCTCACCCTGCCCCAGCAACAGGAGAAAGGAAAACAATTATAGAGAAACATCTCCTGCTGCCTGGAGAGGTCTGGTTGCCATAGTAACAATGGTGACGCCAGCAGATGATGCTCATTGACCTCAAAGAGAAGCTAGAAAGTGCAGCAGGTGGGGGAAAAGGCAGTCCCCTCCCCCTTGGCTGAAAAAATAGGGAGAGGTGCTGGAGGCAGGACCCCCAATCTCTCCCAGCATTTGAGGCCTAGAGATCTTGAGAGTCTGGACAGAACTGTGAAGGGTGAGTGTATTCCAAAATCCAACACATGCCTCACAAACAAAGCAATTGAGCTTGTCTTCCCTGCCATGGCCACACTCCCTCCCAGAGCGCCTTCTAGGGGCTGATGGACAACAGACGGCTAGGAGGAGAAATGCTGAGCTAACAGCACTTCTGGCTGGACAGTTCTGGGCCAGAGCAGTCCAGCAACCCCTGCAGTTAATAGGAGCAGGGGATGTCCTGGAGCCATCGTCTAGATCTTTAAAATCCTGGTTCATAAGCAAGGGACAGTGAAGAGTTGGCTCCACCCAGAGGAAGGAAGCGGTATAAAGCAGGCAGGGCTTCACTCCAGTGCCAGGAAGGGGGATGCTCCTTCCAGAGCCCAGCAGCGGAGTGCTGCTGTGGGCCAGTCCCATGCAGAGCCCCTGACTGAGCACACTGGCCCAGAAAAGCCCTGCCAAGGGGAGGGGCTGGATGTCCAGGAGCCAGAGCACAGCATTCAAGCCAGCTGCAATTCCAATCTAAATATTCAGGAGATGAGGGAAAAGCAGTTCAAGAGAGCTGGCAGTTTTTCAAAGAGACATTATTAAGGGCACAAAAGCAAACTATCCCACTGCGTAGGAAAGATAGGAAGTATGGCAAGAGACCGCCCTGGCTTACCCAGGAGATCTTCAATGATCTAAAACTCAAAAGAGAGTCCTACAAAAAGTGGAAACTAGGTCAAATTACAAAGGATGAATATAAACAAATTACACAAGTATGTAGGGACAAAATTAGAAAGGCCAAAGCACAAAATGAGATGAAACTAGCTAGAGACATCATGGGTAGCAAGAAAACATACTACAAATACATTAGAAGCAAGAGGAAGACCAAGGACAGGGTAGGCTCGTTACCCAATGAGGAGGGAAAAACAATAACAGAAAATGTGGAAATGGTAGAAGTGCTAAATGTTTCAAAGTTTTCACCAAACAGGTTAGTAGTGATTGGACGTCTAACACAGTGAATACCTGCAAAAATTAGGTAGGATCAGAGGCTAAAATATGGAAGAACAAGTTAAAAATTACTTAGGTAAGTTAGAGGTCTTCGACTTGGCAGGGCCTGATTAAATACATCCTAGAATACTCAAGAGCTGACTGAGGAGATATCTGAGCCATTAGTGATTAGCTTTGAAAAGTCATGGAAGACAGGATAGATTCCAGAGGACTGGAAAATGGCAAATCTAGTGCCCATCTATAAAAAGGGAAATAAGGACAACCCGGGGAATTACAGACCAGCCAGCTTAATTTCAGTACCCAGAAAGATAATGGAACAAATAATTAAGCAATAAATTTTCAAACACCTAGATGATAAGGTAATAATTAATAGTCAGCATGCATTGGTTAAGAACTAATCATGTCACAGCAACCTAATAGCTTTCTTTAACAGGGTAACAAGCCTTGTGGATTGGGGGAAGCAGCAGATGTGGTATATCTTGACTTTAGTAAGGCTTTTGATACTGTCTCGCATGACCTTCTCATAAACAAACTAGGGAAATACAACCTAGATGGCGCTACTATAAGATGGGTGCATAACTGGTTGGAAAACCGTTCCCAGAGAGTAGTTATCAGTGGTTCACAGTCAAGCTGGAAGGGTCCCACAGGGATCAGTTCTGGGGCCAGTTCTGTTCAATATCTTCATCAGTGATTTAGATAATGGCATAGAGAGCACACATATAAAGTTTGCGGACAATACCAAGCTGGGAGGAGTTGTAAGTGCTTTGGAGGATAGGATTAAAATTCAGAATGATCTGGACAAACTGGAGAAATGGTCTGAAGTAAATAGGATGAAATTCAATATGGACTAATGCAAAGTACTCCACTTAGGAAGGGAAAAAAATCAGTTGCACACATATAAAATGGGAAAGAACTACCTAGGAAGGAATACTGCGGAAAGGGATCTGGGGGTCATAGTGGATCACAAGCTAAGTATGAGTCTACAGTGTAACACTGTTGCAAAAAAAAAAGAAGCAAAGACCATTCTGGGATGTATTAGCAGGAGTGCTGTAAGCAAGACAGGAGAAGTCATTATTTTGCTCTACTCCGCGCTGATTAGGCCTCAACTGGAGTATTGTGTCCAGATCTGTGCACCATATTTCAGGAAAGATGTGGACAAATTGGAGAAAGTCCAGAGAAGAGCAACAAAAATGATTAACGGTCTAGAAAACATAACCTCTGAGAGAAGCTTGAAACAATGGAGTTTGTTTAGTCTGGAGAAGAGACGGGTGAGAGGGGACATAATTTTCATGTACATAAAATGTTACAAGGAGGAGGGGAAAAAATGTTCTCCTTAACCTCTGAGGATAGGACAAGAAGCAATGGGCGTATATTGCAGCAAGGGCAATTTAGGTTGGACATTAGGAAAAACTTCCTAACTGTCAGGGTGGTTAAGCACTGGAATAAATTGCTCAGGGAGATTGTGGAATCTCCATCATTGGAGGTTTTTAAGAGCAGGTTAGAAAACACTTGTCAGGGATGGGCTAGATAATACTTAGTCCTGCCTTGAGTGCAGGGGACTGGACTAGACGACCTCTCAAGGTCCCTGCCAGTCCTATGATTTAAATACTAGCAAGTTGGTAACTAGATATTACCCAGTTGAGGTGGAAAGTCCCAGCAGTATCTCTGTAGCAGGGCGCTGGTGCAAAAGCACCTAACTAGCCCCTGCCCAGTCAGCTCCAATCAAGGGAAGCAGACTGGGGCTGATGGAAAAGGCCTGAGGATTGGCAACACCTGCTGGCCTGACAAGCCAAGGGCTATAAAGGCTGGGAGGGCTCCAGAAGGTGGAGGGCAGCCAGGGAGAAGTCAGTCAGTGAGGGAGGGAGGGAACTGGAGGCCTCCTAGCTGAAGGTTGACTCTGCCTGTAAAGGAGGTTGAATAATCCTGTAAAGCTTGTAAATAGATAGACACTGGTGGTGGAATAACTGTAGGTAAATAAAGACATGGGTGTTGCACAACCCTGAAGCCTCTCTGAGCCTTATTGGGGCAGCAAGGGGGCCCCAGGAAGAGGGGCGGGTTGTGAACTCTGTTACAATCTCCCTCCACCAACCCAGCTGAATGGTCCAGGATGGGCACTAGCCGTGGAGCAGAGAAAGAGGCTGCAACAGGGCTGATGAGGGGGTTTCTGCTTGTGAATTATTAGAAAAGTCAGATTTTATCCGCACATTTTCCTGCAGGCTCTAGGACTTATGCTGCCATACTCCTGCTTGGCCTTGTCTGCACTAGCAACCTTTGCAAGGGTTTTCCTGCTCTGTTCGCTCAGCTCCCCCTGCTGCCAACAGCAGAGCTGGAATGCAAGAAGGGCACTGAGCTTCATACTCCCGTGTCATCCAGCCCTGCGGCAGTCAGAGTGCAAGTGCCCTCCTGCCACTCCAGCACCCCGGAGGGGCAGCAAAGGAGCTCACTAGGTGCAGGGGTGTAGTGTAGGCATGGCCAAGCAGGGTTATGGCAGCACCAGTCCCACCCTGTGAAACAGGGAAAAGGGGTTTTATGGAGACTATTTAGAAGTTTTCACTAAGCCCCAGTTAACACAATCACCTCACAAATGGTGCACTGAATGAGGCAGGGGTCCTGGGAAAAAGCAGCATGTGAATGTGGAAAGTATCCTAATGCATGCTGTTACAGTCAGGAGGGAACTGCACCTAGAAGCTCTCTCTTGGAGGCACCCTTTCCAAAGCAAAGGGCTGTGCTGCTCTCAAGGTGGACCCCCCACAGTTCACCCCATTTTTAGACTGGGTCACCAGGCTTCGGCACTTCCTCTTTACCAACTGTATTGACCTCGCAAATGGCTGAGCCACAAGCTCTCTGTGTAAAAGGCTGACCTGCCCTTTCAATGACCACGTAACTAAGGGCTAGGAAAGCTCCTGCAGGCTCTGCCTCTCTAGGTCCTGCATTGAGCACTCCTGCCAAATCCAGGAAGCTGAGGCTGACACCCACAGTGAAAACCACACCAGATTTCCTCTCCTTGTCTCAGAGGTATTAGGCCTTCGTTATACGTCCAAGACCCAACTTCCACCCCAAACACCCACACCTATTTTGCAGGTTTCCTTTAACCACGCCAAGCCATGGCACTGTCATGCTTGGGTGGGGGACAGAGTCAAGCCTCAGCCTCACCGGGCTCATCCCCTCCAATAGGTGAATGGCAGCAGCTTTAACACAGATCTCACGGACACTCCATCATCTCAAGTGCAAGGAAGGGAGTCTCTTCCCTGTGGGGGCTCAGGAAGCTTTAGGGGCAGCTCAGTGGTCTGACCTGCATCCCCAAGTTCAGCTCAGCAGCGTATGCAGCAATAACTGCTTCGAGACAACCCAGGCTGCTGGAGACATTGGGCGTGTCAGCACTTTGCCCAGGTTGCTGCAGGGGTAAGAGATGGAAGCCAGACATATAGTGTAGCATGTTTACTGTTAACACACACATCCTGACATAGTGCAGAGATCTTTGGGTACAGCTTCCCCAGAGACTACAGACACAGACAAACCTGTACCATAAATACAGTCCTCCCCCACAGGCGGGACAAAGGAATAGGAGCCTTCCACTTGCTCCGGCAGATTGTCACTTTGCTGAAGAGGTGACATCACAGCCCCTGCAGATGGGGATTCCTCTACCTGCAATGGCTTAGGAGGCAGGACCCCTGTAGTTACCATGCCTCTGGGCTTGTGCTTGACACTCATTTACATAAATATATATTAAATAGTTTGTACTTTATCCACAATAGCAATTTCTCCTTATCAGCGTCTTACAAATAAAACCTGATTTGCTCAAAAAGCAGTTGCACTTTGTTTCTGTCACTGCAGGGTTCAGAGCTCAAAGCTCATTCAACCCTCAAGGACTAGAAAGACCCGTCTCTGTACTCCCTGCACACCCCTCCTAGAGTGGGCACCACGCCCCTCCCTGCAGGCATCCCAGCCCAACGGGAACACGCAAGGGGCAGCCACTGAAAGGGGTCCCCCCACATGCAGTGGTCCCCAACCTGACCCTGCAGTGCCCCAAGTAAAGCTCCCCATCTCACCCCCATTGCCCTCCCTGCCGCCAGTGCCTGCCCCATGCCCCCCACCAGTGTTTCTCCCTACCATCAGACTTGCCTCTGTGCCTCCCTACAACCATCCCCACTTGGGGGCGACTGACAGGTGGGGTGAGAGAGGCAGACAGTTACCAGACCTGGCAAGTGGAGCAGTCAGGCTGGGTAGGAGCAGCGGGGCCCACGGAAGGAAGGAGCTGGTTTTGGTGGCAGGTAATGCCCAGTGTTACCTATTTTTCATTCAATCACATAAAAGCCATTTCTGAACAGGCTTGTCAGGAACCTGCAGGCTGGGACTTCTCCGTTCCAGAAGCCACTGGCTTGCAAAGCACTCTCATCACACTGAATGCGCACCCTTGCCAAGCCTCAGGATAATTTTCCTGCTTCCAAGGACACTGCAGCTTAATCAGGAGATCCTCAAGCTGCCCTCAAATCTCCTCCCCTGGTATATTCCAGCAGCCAGAGAGCAGGTGACCAACACAGTGCAGCTGGTCAGCACAAACATGCAGCACTTGTATGTTCTGATGAGGCTTGAGGCTGCCACAATGCCCATGTCTGCCAGACCTGTGCCCCTCTCCATGCAGTCAGTGGGCTAACACCAGCTGTAGGCAGCAGGCATCTCCTTTGGCCTCATCACCCTGACAGCTGTGGACCCACCTCCCCTTCACTCCTGGCTCCAGTGCCACTGAAAAAGCAACCCCATGCACTCCCTACGACTTCAGTGGGAGTTGCTCCTGCTCACCCAGGGCTGACTTTGTTTTCTATTTAAGGAAGGCAGGGGTGCGTGTCCCTTTCCTGTTGGTGACAAGCTGACTGGTGTCTCTGAACAGAACAGACTTTTCCCCTGTCCCCTGAATGATCCATAGACCAGTCTTCTATAGTCCCAGGGGCTCGGGCCATGGCATGCTACAGAGCTCTGGAGTGCCAGCTGCTGTGCAGGGAGTGACGTAACACCTGCCCAGCGGGTTGACTGGAGGGCTAGGAACGTTATGCAAGACATGGGCACAGCCGAGTCCACTCCAGGATTGGGGAGCCACACCGCTTCCAGACATTGACTGTCTCGGGGATTCTCCTTTCTTCCCAGCGTGCTCCACGGAGGGAGATGCTAGTTCTGTAGCTCCTGCTGACTAGAAGGCTGCTCGTCCTCAACACTTTTCTCACTGGACAGCTGTTGGTCCAGATACGGGTGACTGGATGGATGCTGATCTGATAGAGCATTATCTGTGGACAGCTCCTCTTCTTCCTTCTCCAGTATCTGCACCGGCTGCCCCTCCTCACTTGGCTCCAACATCTGCATCACTAGCTCCTCCTCATCCAGCTCAGATGTCTCCACTGGTACTACTGGCCTGATCACATCTGGTTCTAACATCTCCCCAGCTGGCCCCTCTTCACCTGGATCTGACATCTTCCCAGACAGCTCTATCTCACCTGGCTCCAGCTTCCCTGTCTCACCCAGCTCCCATGTTCCCCCAGCTGGCTTCTCCTCACCCTGCTCCAGCACCACTGACCCATCTTTTTCAGATGTCTCTCCAGACTGCCTGGTCTTGCCCAACTCCAGTACCCCCATCGTGCCCTGTTCTGGCACCTCCTCGGATGGTTCCTCCTTGCTTGGCTCTGGGACCTCCAAGTGCCCTGGCATCCTCATCAGGCCCTGTTCTGGCATCTCTCCCTGGGGGTTCTCTACCAAGGGCCCAGACCCACCCAGGTCTAGCTTACGTGCCTCCCCCGAGGGCTCCATCTCACGCTGTTCAGGGGGCTGGCAGTTCAGTCGCTCCTCACTTATTTGGGGACTGATGGAAGGTTTCTCAGTGAAGCCGAAGCGAGCGTAGTTCTCCATTGAGGTCGGGGAGGAGGGGCCTGCACTGGAGACAGTGCTGGAAGGGCCACTGCTGTCTGCAAAGCAATTCCAGAAAGCGTCAGACAAACACTTAGAGAGTCAGTACTTAGCTGAAAACCTCAGCCAGAGTCTGTGCTGAAAAGCCAATTAAATGGCATGTAGCACGTTCCCAGACATCAGCACCTGACTGTTCCCTCCAATGGGAAGGCAGCACTGAGTGAACTGTGCACCAGGGTGGGACCCAAGTGGAAGCTACAGTCACTCTTGGAGGAGTATCTGTGCTGAACTAGTAAACAGCAGGTAGGCAGACCCTGAACAACATTCTCCTGGCTTTATACTAGATGTATCAGTGTGCATCCAACCCCCAGAACTGAACCAGGTTTGAGGGGACTGGAAAGCTCACTGTCACTTTTATTTCTTTGAAAAACAAAATGTTCAGCCAATGGTGCCAGACTGACAGCACTGGAGTCTATTTAATCACAGCCCTGGGGAAGAGCTGGGCATGGTATTCCACACCAGCCCCTACTCATGGTTCAGGAGAGACCGGAGTCTGGTCCTTGGGGCCATCCAGGCCCTGGCCTCCCTGTTGTGATTGCTCATAAGCAAGTCAGTTGGTGCCGTTGTGATGGCGATGGTTTTGGGATGTTGACACATATGTGCAAGGAATTGAGCGAAGGCCTACAGGTTCCTACAAGCATAGCAGTAGAGAGCAATGCATACACAGATTCTCTCAGTTATGTCTGGTAACTGTGTATATGTACTGGTTCTCCCTCTGCAGAGGAGGCAGCCGGAACAGCCAGGAGGGCGGGTAGGACCAGCCCACCAACTGCTCCAAAAAAAAACACCACAACACAACTTACTGGAATCATGCAGGAGCTCCTCCAAAAGTAGCTGATAACCAACATATGAACCCTTGGGTAATACAGGCCCAACAGGCTTTCAACTGCTTACATTTCTGTCTCAGAGCAGGTGGCTCTGAACTCAGATGAGGGGTGGGAGACACCAGGCATACCGCTGCTGAGAGATAAGAGCCACCTCTCTCTCTCTCTCAAAAGTACGTCTGGCAATTCTGTACATAGTGGACGTAATTAGCATCAAGCCCAGGAATGGAAAGGGAAGAAAATCAAGCCATTACATGCTTTTATTTATTTATACCCTTCTGCAGACTCTTGGACTCCACTATCAAATATTATGTCCACCAAGTCCAAAAAATTATAAGTGGGCCATAAGCAAACAGATAGCTCAAAGCCCACATATCTGCTCTGCACATTCTCCTAGGTACAGTGATGCTATTGGTCTTGTAGTGCATAATTTGAAGTCTGGAGTAGGACCCTTAGGCTATGGAATAGTCACCTTCTTTCATTCTGCAGTGGGTGAAAGGCAATAAAGCGTGATATAGATTTTCTGAATTATTTTTTCCTGTTGGTAGATATTTTGATTGCCCCTGATGCAGCGAGATTTGGCCATCATTTCTCCTTGGGGTGCCATGGGACCAGAGAGAAGAAAGTGCTAATTCATGAGCCCTGTCAACTCTAGATAAAAGCTTGGTCGGGATTCCAGAACTCTAAGGGCCGTCACGTCCTTGTGAAACGTGCAGTACTGATCCATTATGGATAGCGTCCCCCATGCAAACTTACACCCGGATGAAGCTATCACTGAGTACCACAACTGCGCTCTTGCTACAAAGAACAGGGATGCAGAATAAATATTTAAATAAGTGGACCACTTAGATCTTGTAACATATCAGACTTAGGTTCTAGCATGGATACAAGCTTAGGTGTACATAAAACTATGGCTTGCATATCAGAACCCAGCAAGACCATAACATCTTACTGAGTTAAGGGCTGCTAACTGGGACTCAGACCTGCCGACAGATCGTCCTGTGGCAACTGTAACTTACTGAGGATTGAAGGGTTCCAGGGATCTGCATCACCTTCAATACAGAATCTAAGGGCCTGTCTACATAAACAATTGGTTTGTGGAAAGCTAGGGTCTGAATCAGCCCACAACAGGCTAGTGTGGGATAAACTATCCATGGGGAGCCTGCTCACAGCACTAACAGTTCATTAATGCCCTTGCTCTAGTCCCATTTCAAAGCTAACAGGATCAAAGAGCATTAACAAACTGTTAGTGCGAGTCCGCAGAGTCCACATGGACATTGTCCGTGGCAGGCTAGTGCAGGTGATTCAAGCCCCAGCTTGCCACAAACTAAACGTTTGCATAGACAAGCCCTAAGCTGCATCCTTGAGTCAGGGCCTCGAACTCTGTGGCCAGGAGAACTAAGTTGTGCTGTAAAGTCTCGGATTCAGTGGCACTCCAGAGTGGGAGGCTGCAGAACTTAAATTTAAATTGAAAGATATAGGTTTTTAATTAGCTAAAAAAAGATAATTAATCCAATCAGTATAGTCACTCCTGGGTTATCATCTTGATGGTGCATTTAATATTATGCGTTCCCCCCATTTTCAGTTTTGAATGTACCACGTATTTCTGTGTTGTCAACACAAGTGTACCATGAGGTTGCCAGGGAAAGCAGGGGCTTGTAATGCTGGGGAGGCAGTTTGGAACTATGGATAAGCACTTTAGCTGGATGTTTCTGTTTAAAGTGGTCACCTATTAACAAGATAAGTTTATCTCGTTGTAAATGTCAATATTGTTAAGGTGTCGAAGTGAAGAGCCCCTGGGGATGACTGTACCTGCACTATTGTTTCATGTCTGCCTGGTTCACACAGTTCGTATGTGGAAAGCTGAGATTCTGGAACAGGGTTCTCTGGCAAGGGGTGGATTCCATGGCAAATTCCAAGGCTGCAGAATTGTGGAATTTCTGGGGCTCTGTCTTGAGCATGCCAACGGGGCGAATTTTTATCCTAGCTGCTAGTGACTTGCTACTCCTTGTCCAGAATATAGGAAGGTTACTTTGGCCACGTCTACACTAGCACTTATGTTGGCAAAACTCTGGGCCTGGCTGGGAGCCTAGGGAGACTCACAGCACCAGTGTCTCCCTGGAGCTCTAGTGCCCTCAAGGACACCTCAGCAGAGCAGAGGCCAGGGAAGCTGCTTCCAGCGCCTTCCCCAGTGACTGTCTGCCCTGTGCCCAGCCCAGGGCTGCTGTACTCTCCCCACGCTGCCAGAGTTACCTGCGTGGGTGGGAGCTTTGTCCTTCTCCCACTGCACCTCCCCCCCCATGGCATGTTTCTGGCTCACTCAGTGGCTCTCCCTGGCAGCCAGGCCCGGGCAGGGAGTGGAGGGGGCAGGAAGGAGCTGCTTCTTACGCCAGCTGAAGGTGGCCGCTGCCTCTGTGCAGAGCGGCAGTTGCCGGAGAGAGAGCCTGGCTGGGGAGGAGGCGGTGGCAGTGGCCCACCCCCTCTGATCCCCACCTGGGCCTGGCTGCCATGGACAGCAGCCAAGCGAGCTGGAAGAGGGAGAGAGAGAGTGTGAATGTGTGTTCCGGCTTGTTTGGCTGCTGTCTTCAGCAGGGAGGGGGAAGTGCTGCCGCCTCCCCAGCCGGGTTCTTGCAGGCAGCCACCACACTGCACAGAGCAGTGACCTGGGCCCGGCTGCCAGGGGGCAGGCGCAGCGAGAGGAGGACAGAGCCCCTCTCCCTCCCCCCCCCAGCAGGCCAAGCAGAAAACAGGGGAGCACTTGACCCTGCATGCCCTCCTATGTGGCACCTATGCTGGTAACAGGAGTTCTTCAAAGGTGACTCTGCATATTCCCAGTTGGGTATTGCAGCATTTGTTAGGGTCTAATAGTAGAACCTTCTCCAAGCAGTGCCATTGCCGGGTACATGGGCCCCACTTCCTCCTCCTCCTCTCAGAACTTCCAAACTTTCTGAGGTGAGGCTATATAAGGGGGTGCTGCACCCTCTTTCGCCTCAGTTCATTTACTGCTAACCCAGAGAGACCATAATAAGACTGAGAAAAATAGGGGCAGGAAATGTGAATATGCAGTCTCATCCCAAAGAACTCATCTTACAAGTAAACTTTATTTCTTCTTTGAGTGGCTCTGCATATTCCCACTTATGGCTAGTTTGACAAGCAATAGGCAATACTGAAAAAGCCCGGAGCTGGGAACAGAGTCCTAATTAAACAATGATTGAAGCACCACTCTGCCAAATTTGGCATCTGGTGCTCTAGAAGCTAGATCCAGCTCATAGTGCTTAGTGAATGTGTTCACTAACTTCCAGGTAGCAGCCCTACAAATTTCCCTAATAGGAACACGTTTAATACAAGCAAAAGATGCAGCTACAGCTCTAGTAGAATGAGACTGTATAACAGAAGACTCAGGAATTTCTGCTGATTTGTAATACTGAGTGATGCATTGTTTCACCCAACTGGAAATAGTCTGAGCAGGCAAACTCTGACTTCTTAGTATAAGAAACAACCAACCTAGATGAATTCCTAAAACTGACTTCTATTTAAATATGCAAGAACCCTTCTAGCACCTAATGTACGTTAACTACCCTTAGCATGTGGGTTTGGGTAAAAAATGGTATACTGAAATGTGATGCGAATCACTTTTCCCCCAGTTCAATTATGCTCCTCTTTGTCTTCCAAATGATCTTGTTTCCAGGTGTCAAGGGGGGGGAGGAGATAGGTAAAGAGGTGATGTCCCGGTCTCTTATTTTATACCCTCCTCCTTGCTTTTAGGAATACCCCCCAGCTGGGGTGCAGACAATCAGTTTCCTGTGTTCATGAAATTTGAAGCAGCTCTCAGGTGAATTGTATTTCTTGCTCACACCTTTGTGTATGTGAGGCTTGAGTGCCATGCAAGGACTTTGTTTACAATTCTTTTTGTTATTTCTAAGGAGCTACTCTGTGGCCATTCCCCAGACCCATAACACATTTCAGTAACAAACATATAGTAAAATTTCATAGCTTCATATACAATAATGATGCACACATTTTAACAAGCCAATAGGGTTGCCATCTCTGACTCAAGCTATTCTGGGAGATTCCCCCCCCCCTCCTTCCAACATGATGTAATGTCATTTTCTTAAAATATCCTATTAAAGTCTCCCAGATTGCTTTTAATAGTCACCGGGAGATCGATGCCAGTTCCGGGAGACTCCAGGCCAAACCTGGAGGGTTGGCAACCCTACAGGACAATGATGTACAGCAAATTGTACAGCAAATTATGATTTTTCAAATGATACCTCACAAGACATACTTTGTACAACATATCAGAACCATGTAAAAGTGGTGAATATGGGGGTGTCAAGGTGTTATTTTGAGGTACAATGTATCACAGCTGTCTGATACGAAATAGTGGCTATTTTTGGTAAAAACCTGGGATCAGATCTACGAACCACCTTATCTTTATGAAAAATCATAAAGGGCAGCTCAGCCATCAGGGTGTGCAATTTGCCCACCCTTCTGGCTGACATTATAGCAATAGTGAAGACCATTTTAACAGATAAATAAAATATGAAACACTTCACCTGGGGTTCAAAGGATGACCTCAAACATAGATTAGATCAGATTAAGATCCCAAAATGGGACTAGATCCCTTAAAGATGGAGATCTGTTAGATAATCCTTTCATAAATTTTAACAGAATCATGTACAGTGATCTACTATCAACCAAAATAAGAGAGACTGAATGGCTACCAGGTGAACTTTTAAAGAAGAATTAGGCCCCCTCCCCTCAGATTTTAAGTATATAAAATTTCTAAAATACAGGGTATGGAAGCTGCAACTGGAAAATCATATTTTCCCTGCATCCAAGCAACAAATCTAGCTCATTTTAAATAGTAACACTTTTTAGTAGGCAATTTTCTAGAATTAAGCAGTACATTCTTTACCAGTGAGAACATGACTGCTAAGAGTAGCCAAAGTCCGACAGCCCAGGCCATAAGATGAAGAGACTGAGGATCTGGCTAAAAGTTCCTGCCTTGTTGCTGTGACAAGAGATCCGGAGACAGAGGAAAATGCATGTAAAGTCCAGCTGACAGCTGATGCAGATTCTTGTACCGCTGCTGTCTCAGACAAGCTGAGACAATCAATATAATTTTTGCCCTGTCCTGACAAATCTTTGTCACCATTTTCTGAATAAAGGTGGTGGTGGGGGAGGGGGGGAGAAAGGTATACAGAAGGCTCCTTCCCCAACATAGAAGGAAGGCATCTGAAATGGACTGACTGGCTGTCAAACAGATCTACATCGGGCTAGCACCAACAGGAGAAGATGTCTTGCATACCTGGATCTTTCAGGGACCACTTGTGAATCTGAGAACTGACCCTGATGAGGCAATCTGCTAGTACATTGCTCTTACCTGCTAAACGCCGGGCCATTAGCTAGATCTCGTGAAGAGTGCACCAATTGCATAATCTGACCACCTTGGCATATAACTGGAAAGAATGAAGCCCCACTTCCTTGCTCATGTAATGCACAGCAGGAGCGTTATCCGGTGCTCCCTGAAAAGCCTTCCCCCTTTTCTATGAAGAAGGAATGATCTGAGGGTCAAATGACGCTCTTAATTCCAAACACATTTTCTCAAAAAGCCCAGATTGTAAACCAGTGTAAATGAGCTCCCCATCCAGTGTTGGCTGCGTCTGATGTTACTATGACTGAGGGCGAAGGAGGATCGAACAGGACATCTCTGAGAATATTTGATCTGTTTGGCCATCACATCAGCAAATTTAGAACGTCCTGAGGCATGGTGACAAATATTTTCTGACTGTCCTGGCTGGGTATGTAGACCTGAGCCATCCAGTGCAGCACCGATCTCATTCAGAGATGAGCAAACCGAGTTACGTAAGTGGTAGCTGCCATCAAGCCCACAAGACCCAGGAAGATTATCACTTTCCAAGATTGGCAGGCTTGCAAAGCCACTTGCTCCATTTTTAGAAACCTGTCCTCTGGAAGTAAAGCTTTCCCTGCTAATGAGTCCAGAATAGAACCTATAAAAGGAATTCTGAGCTTGATAGAAATTCAATTTTTTGAAATTAAGAAGCAGACCCAGATCCGAAAAGAGGGATGTAACTGTGATGGGAAATGACAGACCCTCACGTGTAGCACTTTTTAGCAACCAATCCTCCAAATAGGGGTAAACAAAAATACTCTGTTTTTTCAGATGTGTCGCTACCACAGAAAGGCATTTTGAAAAGACCCTTCACACTGTGGACAGGCTTAATGGGAGAACCTTGTACTGGAAATGGTACGCTGCCACCATTAAATGCAGACATTTTCGATGACTATGTCGGCTAGAGATATGGAAGTAAGCATCCTTTAAATTGAGAGTGGCAAACCAATCTATAACTGCAGGCGAGGTAATTATTAAGCGCAGGCGCTCAGGGTTGTGGCGGGGAGAGATGCCTCTCTCCAAGCCCCACCCCCCCATGGCACCCCTCCCCCGGCCCCGACCGCAGACCTGCCGTGGCCAGGGGACAAGTGCCCCTTCCCTGGCCCAGCCCCGAACCTGCCGTGGCTGGGAGACAGGCGCCCCGACCCTGGCCACAAACCTGCTGCAGCTGGGGGACAGGCGCCCCTCCCCCGGACCCGACCCAGCCTGGACCTGCCACGGCCTGGGAAAAGGCGCCTCTCGCCCCCAGCCCAGGTGCTACTGATGATGAGGGAGCAGGTTGTTTCATCTTAGGTCTATATCTGAAAGACCTGTTTTTATGCTGGGTCTGGAATGAAGAGGGAGATTGCTGTTACTGATATCTCTGATTTGAGGGGGGGAAAAAAAGGGCAGATAACTGAGGGTAATATTGCCTGGTATCAAAAAGGAGGAGGAGTAGAAGGTCTTTTCTGATCAAGAGATGAAGATCCAGGGAACAAGTAGTGGATCTAGTTTCCTGTAATTTTTTCAACAATTCATCAGTCTTCTTGCTGAAAAGACTCTCCCCTTCGAAGGGGATTTCTTCTACATTTCTCTGGCTGCAGACACTAGAGTTAGAGGTTGGAGCCAAGCATGCCTCCTCAAGGTAACTGCAGATGCGGCCAATGCCTTGGCAGAAGAATATGAAGTATCAAATGATGCTCTGAGGTACGCTTTGCCAAGTTCTGTCCTGTCAAAAAAAATAGCATTAACCAGCCTTCTTTTATATCTGGCAAATTTTGGACAAAGAAAGCCAGCCTTTCCCACAGGTAGAATTGGTAATGGGCATCACCACTTGGTAATTAGCCACTCTAATTCCCAGAGAAGAGGATAAGAAAACTTTTCTCCCAATTGGATCAATTTTTCTCCCTTCTCTATCAACAGGAGAAGAGTGAGCTTGGCCAGACCTAAACCTGTCATTGGCAGCAGCCACTAACTGAGTTAGTGACAGGATGTGTATGAGTAAAGTAGGTCCTGCAGCCAACTGTGCAATAAGGCTTCTGTCTCAGACTCATAGACTTTAAGGTCAGAAGGGACCATTATGGTCATCTAGTCTGACCTCCCGCATGATGCAGGCCACAAAAGCTGACCCACCCAATTTCCCTTATCTCAGCTGTCCCCTGGCTCTGGGGGCTGCTCCCTTGTGAAGTATTTTGGTCTTTATGTTCTTATGATTCATGAACAGCTCTGTTGAAGGGAGGCCGAACGTCTGAACGATGAGATCGAAAAGCTTGAATCAAACCATGTACCTGCTGCGCCAATCTGCCTTTTGGTGGTTCGGGTCCCCTTTGATGTGGATCACGCTGAGGTCCCACCTCATTATTTCCAGCACATAGTGTCTGACTCCTTGTTTCCCCTCGTTTGCTTAAATATGTAACTGTAGTGATATTGTCTGACTGAATCAGGGTGTGGCTCTCCCGCAGGGTGGGCTGGAACCTTCGCAGAGCTAACTTAACCTCTCTCAGGTCTGGGAGATTTATGCTGTGAGCTTTTTCCTCCTGGCTCCAGAGGCCCTGGCCTGTTTGAATCTCCAAGTGTACTCCCCAGACCTCCAGACTGGCATCAGTTATGAGGATTAAGGGATATGGAAGGCAGACGGGAGTGCCTTGTGGACATTGTCATGGACTGACCACCTGTGTCAGAACCCGTACTCGCTCTTTCATGCATTCTGGGGAGTGGTCCCACACCTTCAGAATGAAGGCCTGAAGACGTCGGACCTGGGACTGTGCCCATGGAGTGAGCCCTACGCACAACAGCAGCAGTCCTAGCAGTTGGCGACATAACACTATGGTATGTCTCCTGTGGCCCTGGAGTAAGATGATAATTTTTGGATTTTCTGAACCCTAATGATGGGCAGCTGTCTGCTACCGAGGGGTCTATTTTGCAGCCAGGCGGGTTATTCTGCTGGATGGAACCAGGGAACTTTTCTTAGCATTGATGATGAAGCCATGCACCTGGAAGGAGACTCAACATCTGAGATACGGCCCCACGCACTGCTGATCATGATGGAGTTCTGGAAAGGGCACAGGTAGGTTCCCTGCACCCTGAGTTTGGCTATCATCATTAGCAACATCTTTGTATAAAGCCTGGGGGTCAAGCACAGGCTGAAAATGGAACTGTTTTGTACTGATAATGTTTCCTGCCAGAAGAGAACCTCGGAAGTCTATAGTGGCATGATCTGATTGGGAATATGGAGATATGCATCTGCTCTATCTACTGAAGTCAAGATGTCCTACTATGTCACACATGACACTGTAGAGGCCAGAGTCTCCATATGAAACGTCATTATCTTCACCCACTTGTTAAGCCTTAGGCCAGAAGGGACCATCTAGTCTGACTCCTGTCTGTCACAGGCCACCAGCACCACCCACACTGAAATGAGGCCAAAGTATCACAGCCCACAGGAGACTAAACTATGATGTGCCACAGACAGAGAACAGGAGGGACCGAGGAGCAGCAGTGTCTGAGCACCATGATGGCAGGGAAATGAATAAGTGAGGTATACCCAGATGATCCTGGATAAACCCCAAGGTCACTGACAACCTGAGCTGGGGGAAAATTCCTTCCTGGCCCACATGTGGTGATCAATTAGACACTGGGCATGTGAGCAAGAACCAGCCAGCCATGCACCTGAGACACAAAATGCTCAGTACCATCTCAGACCACTGGCTCATCCCAGCCAATGTCCCATCTCCAGCCATGGCCACCCCGATGCGTCAGAGGAATACACTGGGGTGAAGGATTTCTTCCTCACCCATGCAGGTGGTCAGCCAAAACATGAGCTTTTAGAAACGTAAGAAATAAATGAGCAGTGAGCCCCATGGCTGCTGAGCCCTGCCACCCACCATCACAAGAACCCAGTCACACAATCACACTTTTAAACTTGTCCAGCTCTCTCTTAAAACTAATTAAGTTGTTTGCCCCACAGCTCCTATTGAGAGGCTGTTCCAGAGCCTAGCCCCTCTGATGGTTAGAAGCCTTCTAATTTCCAGCCTGAATTTATTCTTGTGCCAACATTGTCTTTTGAGCTTAAATACTGCTTTATCCTCCCTGCTATATACTCCATGATGTATCTGTAGAGTAACCATACCCCTTCTCAGCCTTCGTTTTCTAGACTAACCAAGCCAAGCTCTTCCTGTCTCCTCTCAGAAGGCAGGCCCTCCATTCCCCTGATTATCCTAATTGCTCTTCTCCATACCTGTTCCAGTTTGAATTCATCTTTCTTGAACATGGGTAACCACATCTGTATTCCAAATGAGGTGTTGCCTTGTACAATGGCATTAATGCTTTTCTCTCTCTACTGGAAATGCCTCATCTGATACATCCCTAGGACTGCATTTGTGGATTGACCAAATGCACCACAGAGAATGAAATATGCACGTGCAGCAAGAAAAGTAGGGCTTTGCTACAAGATAAAGGTATGCAGGCAGTCTGAGGTCAGAAGAGTCTCAAAGTCCGTTTTGGGAGTGATCTCCATCCTTCTATCCAGGGGTGCTTAAGGTAGAACTTCCCTTCTGAGGGAACAGCCATATCCCTGGCAAGAGACTCTGCAGCAGCATCCACCCTCTGTCAGTAACAGAGCCCTTTGGTTCTTCAGTGTTACAGAGCCTGAGACGCTCTTGTTAATGTGTTTGCTCTTACCGGGCTTGTTCCATCATCCCCGGTCACCTCCTCTCCTCAGAGGGGTGCCCGGGTATCAGAGCCTCAAGGGAGGATTTTGTGGGAAGAAATTTACTCTGAGGCTCTCTCAGGAGCCTGCTCAGGTTGGACTGGAATAGTGGAAACAACCTGGCTGCATGCACATAGCTTGAAATTTCTCAGGGGGAAATGTGCTGCATTTCCCACACTCCCTGTTGGGATTCAGAGTCAGACAGCTCGCCTTCCTCAGTGAAGAAGGGGGAGGAAGAGGAGTCCAGGCTTTGTATCTCATGGATTTTTGTGCCTTTTCTTCCCCTTTTCACCTCTTCTGATTTAACTTTTTTAGCGCACTTTGGGAGCACAGAAGCTCTGCTGTGGCTTTGGTGAGGCCTTTTATTGCTTGCCTTCCTTAGGGTCTGGAGCCCTCTGCAGAAGTCTGGCTCAGAATCAGCTCCCATTGGGGGGAGAGGGGACATGTCAGAATCCTTCTGCTTGGCTTGGGAGGGAGGGGGACTGATTAGAAGCCCTGTTTCTTTCCTCAGGGTGCTGAGGACCCACTGAAGACTGGGGAAGGGGGGGGGAATTTGTGGCCCCACAAACTTCCCCTCTTTGTTCTGCATGGGTCCCCGTGAACTTACCCTGAGTCAAGTAATCAGGGTCCTACTTGCTTTTAGAGCCTTTCCTGCTCTGCACTGGGGTTCCTGGTCCATTCTCCCCCAGCCCCACTGACGTCGGGGCTGCCTTGGGGGGCAGAGGCTCCATCTGTCTGTCTGATTCCTAGTCCTGAGACCTAACAGAGTGAGGGACAGAAAACTGGGCACCAGTCACTATCTACCAAGTTTGGGAAGGCTGCCTCACAAATAGAGCATTGCTTGAATTTAACCTTGTGCTTTCTGGGCTGCTCTACCATAGCTGCAAGGGACAGAGGAGCCTGCAGGGAGATGCTGCAGCAAAGGCTCAGGAAGGGTTAAACCCCTGAGGGGTTAACTGAGCCAGGAAGGTGAGGGAATGTTGCGCCTCACTGCCTCAAAGCTGGGCAGAAACAGCTCCAATTGCAAAGGAAGTGCAGGAGCAACAGAAGCCATCAGTGTCTGTGGAAGAGGCAGCAGAGAATCTGGCAGCTAGCAAGAGCAGAGGGGGCACAGCCAGGGAGTGCAGAGTCAAAACGCTGAGCCACCTCTATGAGGGTGCAGCGAGAGGAGAACGGCCCAGACTCCAGAACTGTGGGAGCTGCCTGGCTACAGAATGGTCTGGTCTATTTTGGAGGGCAGTATCTCATGAAAGAGGGTCACAGCCATGCTGGACTGCAAAGCACTGAAGGATTTTGGGTGAGCAATACGTGATTAGACAGGAGAGTATCTTGTTAATTAAGTCTAGGCTCTAGGATGCATGTTACAATTTTATTTTATATGTAAAGCATGTTTCCAATACTTCTACTTGCCACCACTTGAATCTCTGTCCTTTGTTAAACAACCTTAGCTATGTTTACAGTGAAATCAAGTATAAGTGCGGTGTGATCAGTGGAGTGGTGATCTGAGGTGCAACTGATAAGCTGGGGTGTACTGTTTCTTTGGAAACAGCGGATCTATGAATGCTGTGAGTGTCCATCGGACAGGGGCCGGACACTCCGGGAGATGCTCAGAGGGCTTGAGGGTTGGAGTGTGCACGGGAAGCGTCATAACTAGGGCAGTTAACTGCCCTAGATTAACTCAAAAAAATTAATCACAATTAAAAAAAATTATTGCTATTAATCGCACTGTTAAACAAAATACCAACTGAAAATGTATTAAATATTTTTGGATGTTTTTCTAGATTTTCAAATATATGGATTTCTATTACAACACAGAATACAAAGTGTACAGTGCTTTATTTTTTATTACAAATATTTTCACTGTAAAAATGATAAAAGAAATAGTATTTTTCAATTCACCTCATAGAAGTATTGTAGTGCAATCTCTTTATTGTGAAAGTGTAACTTAAAAATGTAGATTTTTTTTTTGTTAGATAACTGCACTCAAAAACAAAACAATGTAAAACTTTAGCGCCTACAAGTCCACTCAGTCCTACTTCTTGTTCAGCCAATCGCTCAGACAAACAAAATTGTTTACATTTACGGGGGATACTGCTGACTGCTTCTTATTTATGTCACCTGAAAGTGAGAACAGGCATTCACGTGGCACTTCTGTAGCCGGTGTAGCAAGGTATTTACATGCCAGATATGCTAAACATACATATGCCCCTTCATGCTTCGGCCACCATTCCAGAGGACATGCTTCAATGCTGATAATGCTCGTTAAAAAAAAAAAATTCATTAATTAAATTTGTGACTGAACTCCTTGGGGGAGAACTGTATGTCTCCTGGTCTGTTTTACCCACATATTTCATGTTATAGTAGTCTAGGATGATGACCCAGCACATGTTCGTTTTAAGAACACTTTCACAGCAGATTTGACAAAACACAAAGAAGGTACCAATGTGAGGTTTAAGAATCTGAAGTGCCTTCCAAAATCTGAGAGGGACGAGATGTGGAGCATGCTTTCTGCATCTGAGTGTTGCTCTTTTAAGACATCTGAAACTACAGAACCTGAGCCACGAAAAAAGAAAAACATTCTTCTGCTGGTGGCATCTGACTCAGATGATGAAAATGAACATGCATCGGTCTGCACTGCTTTGGATCGTTATTGAGAGATCCCATCATCAGCATGGACACATGTCCTCTGGAATGGTGGTTTAAGCATGAAGGGATGTATGAATTTTTAGCGCATCTGGCACGTAAATATCTTGCGATGCAGACTACAACAGTGCCATGCGAACGCCTGTTTTCACTTTCAGGTGACATTGTAATAAATAAGAAGCAGGCAGCATTATCTCCTGTAAACGTAAACAATTTTGTTTGTCTGAGCGATTGGCTGAACAAGAAGTAGGACTGAGTGGACTTGTAGGCTCTAAAGTT